>NC_069116.1:37676089-37976089 GCF_025612915.1 Magallana angulata
ATCCACATTTAATTTTAAAACTGGAAGCGATTTTTCAATCAAAACCTCCATGTCATGCACCAGTTCAAACCTTATCTATGTCATACGTTGTGCTGGTTGCGGTGAGAATTATATTGGTCAGACAGGAGACGCCTTGAGACACAGGATGACAGTACACCGACAGCAAACCTAAATACCAATGTACGCCCGCCAGTAAACATATAAGGAACTGTGCAAGAAATAAAAGTCCCAATTTTACCGTTTTTCCTATTTACAAGTTTCTGAGGGATACCACAGAAAAAGAACGTGAGGCAAAAGAAAAACTGTTTATCATATAGACCTGTTTTAAATGCCAAATAATTATATTATGTGTCAGATAAAAACCGTTCCCCGCAATAATTTTGTATATTCAATTTTGTATTATTTGTATGGAAAATTTTATTTTTCCGTACTTAATCTGAATATCTTTATATTATAACGTCATAATCAATTCGGCTACATAACGTCACAATAAGAAATATGAATTTGTATGTGTATTTGTGTAACTTAACAACATGTTGTCAAACTCCTTAAGGAATGAATTCAATATTTATTTGTTTTATACGATATAAAATGGTTTGGGGCAGTTTACGCTTTATAAACCGCAAAGCAGTTTATAAAATAGCGTAAACTGTTTCAAACCATTTTATAACTGTTTCAAACCATTTTATATCGTATAAAACTAATAAATATTGAATTCATTGCTTATAATTTAATTTTTTTACTCTTCATTGTAGATAAAAATGGTCATTTGACCTTTAAAATGACGTAAAATTGTACAAAATTCAAACGTTACGTCAGGCGTATTAATTAGTCTTGCTATGACGTAGGCAACATTCTTTATACGATATAGAATAATTTGTTCGCCAATCAGAAAGTGTGTTACAAACAGAATTAAATTATTGATGATTTAAATTGAAACTAGTTGAGTTTATTCCTGTGATATATATATATATATATATATATATATATATATATATATATATATATATATATAAATCTTAAAATTATTTTAAAAATGATAATAAATAAGTTTTATTTGGTATAATATCAGAGCCCCTTCCCCTTATTACAACTTTCCCCAACTTCATTTATCTTTTATTCATAGAAAAGTAGAACACAATCTGTTCATCTAGACAGCAGTCTTACAGATATAGGTGTTCAAAAAGGAAGACATAGAAGAAATGGACGACACGTGGAAAATAGCTATTTTAAATATTTATTAATTTATGAAGCTTTAAACGTTGTAAAACTTGAATAAATAGATACATGTAATCTTTTATGTATAGTTTGTCCAAAGATATTTCTGCAGCGCATCTGATCGATTTCAGTAGAATAACACATTGTAAAGAAAGTGCAATTGAAATATATGACAGGGAAAATATCAAAGATGGTTTCAAAGACCAATAAAAACTTTAAAAGTATGTCCCATGGCAGCCATCTTTGGGAAATATCCATATCTCACAGTTGCCTTTGTAGTTTAAAAGGTTTTCAACTTTGTCATTAGAAATTAAAAATCTGTCTATATGGTGTTGTTTGACTGCCACGGGATAGGGTAACCCACACATAGAAGAAATAAGTTAAATTCAAAGAAATTTTATCACAGAACGCCTAAATATTTGGTTGCATAAAGAATGGTTGAGATGGGTCTTTCCTCTTTGACTTATTGGTTGACCCCGCAAAGGGAAACAAATTTTGTAAAGTGTGGAATTAAAACCCACACATTTATCATTTATCGTTTGGAAAAATTCACAGGAATAAAATCTGCTTTTTTACGGAGATTAATAATGGGGGAATGACTTCTTTTCTCTTCTTCGGAAATCACTCGGAATACTTGCACACTTTTTCAACGTTATTATTCGGGTCTGTTGCAATAGTCCAATCCACACTTTGCAAAAGTTGTTCCCCTTTGCGGGGTCAACCCAAAGGTCAAAAGGGAAAAAACAACTTTTCCCTTCTTTATGCAACCAAATATTTGGGCGTCCTGTGAAGAAATCTCTTAGGATTTAATTTATTCCTTTGATGTGTGGTTTGCCCCAACTTGGGGCAATCAAATTCACAAAGGAAACCGATTTCTAATGTCAAATGACGAAGTTACAATCCTCTAAACTACAAAGGCTACTGTGAGAAACATATGGGTTTTTCCCCAAAGATGGCGGCCAAGGGAGATAACTTTTGTAAAGTGTGGATTGGTCTATAGAAAATCCCACTGTATAGCTGTGTATTGAAACCCCAATAAGCTAGATCTCATCACCTCATTCAACCTATCACAGCACAAGCAATGTTACGGTAACAAATATCGAGTATCTAAGCAAAATGTTAATATAAGATATTTTGGAACAAAGTAGGCCTATAAACATACTTTAATATATATTATAAAAGATATATTCTTAATTAAAAAAAAACCAAAACATTTTTTGACATATCATATCATAACCATACCATCGAAACAATGGCGCTTGTAGTTCACCTTGTAAAATTAAGTACCAAATGGTATCAAACTCAGAAATCCTTGGAGTACCCCCATCCGTGAATTGCATTCATTTTCGCTTCCAAACGAAAAAGAATAAATAATTGCTCACTATCATTTTCTTCCATGATAGTTTACCTACAAAATCATGTATGACATGCTTGCGTTTAAACAGTGTCAAAAATTGCTCGCCGACTGACAAAGTAGTTGTTCTGGTGCCGATTAAGTTAAGTGTGCGTCATTTGATTACGTAGGTTATTACGTAAAGCTTAGAACATTGCTGATTTAGATGTGCATTTCAAAGCTTTTTTTTTGTAAATAATGTATAGTTTTACAGATTTTAGGGTTATTATCACCATGCTTAGTTTCAGCAACGTTTTATAACATAAATTTGAAAAACAAAACATTGTATGCCATTGCACATGAAATACATATAGGGTGATTTAACCATGCATCGGACACATACCTTGGATCGGACAACTTTGTTTATAAATATACAAATAAATGTGCATGCGCTCATGTGTTGTTTCGTATATTCCTGAATTAGAACAAATGAACTTTATCATTATTAAAAATTTGACAGTCACATTGTCAAAGAAATAGCAATATAGACAACGTAAAATGACATCAAATACGCCATTATTGAAAATTTAGTTACGAAAATTTTACACTAAAGCATTATTTGAATGTTGTGCGTTTGATTGTGAATTAGTGAAAATGCACTCTCTGCGTAAATTAATTAGAAAGAAGTAAGTTTTGAAACAAAATTTGATTAAAATAAGTGCAAGAAATTTGAACAATTAATGTCAAGGTCATTATTGCACCATATGTTCATTTCACCATGGATCGGACACAAATTAACCATGCATCGGACAGTTTTCACTGCATGATTTCTTCTAATAATATGGATATTATGTGCCCATTCCTTGTGATATACTTTAAATGTGAAGTAAAATAAAAATTTAAGAAATAATTGATACAATCATTTTCCTCAAACCACTTAAAAATCGAGTTTTACGGACACAGCCTTTTTAGTCCAAAGTGCCTGTAGGAACTGGCACGATAAAGAACCCCTTATGATAAATATTCCTTTAAACAGAAGCACAAGATGTAGATTTGAGGATATACATTTAAAGAAATATGAAAAGCAATTGAATTAATTAATATTTCCGAACCTTTCTATTTTTGCATTAAAACCAGAAAATGTTGTTATTTATTAATCTCTATTGCACTTCTATAGCTGTCCGATGCTTGGTAAATATTGTCCGATCCATGGTGAAATAGTTCAACACTTCATTAATTTGCTTTATTTTCTACATTTTTAACAATTTCACAATTTGTTTCCAATAATTAAGCAAGGGGAAAACCTGTAACTTTTAAAACAAGTTTTATTTATATTTGGACGATATTTGATGCATGAACAAAGGGAAAAATCCAAAGGTATCCGATGCATGGTGAAATCACCCTACAGTAAGGGTGATTGCACTTTAAGTAGGTGCTAGCACGACCAAGAAGCTCTTCATTTGACTCCAAGTCAAATAACGAATTTTTATTATCAAAAGCGCGCATGTAAATGTTGTTTCTAGGTGTTAGCACGATAAAGAGCTAAATTTATTTAAATGCTAAATTATAACACAAGCTGACCTAGGTAGTCATTTTTTGTGTCTGTAAATGCGAAATAATTTTAACAGTTCTTTGTTAGGTTTGTCGGAGAGGAAAGTATAACTTCTCTTTATAATGATGTTTTACACAAAATTACTCTCTTGAAATTCCAAGTTTCTGTTGCATCTTAAAATGAGGCAGTATCACACTTGGCATCGCCAAAAAAACTGCTTGGTCCGGTTTTAAATTAAATATTGTGTATGCTTTTAACCCTCTGGCTGCGACGTAAGCGTACAAATATACTAACGTCACTGCGACAATTAAGGTAGCTCGCGGGTTTACCTGCTTGTGAGAAAACATACCTTGAAAATTTGTCCACGTGATCCATAGGTTTTATAGTTTTATTTCTAAAATTTATTTAAGATTCGTCTGCGCGGTAATAATGTTATCGTGTTTCAAATACAGTGTCATTAATAAAATCAAGCAACGCCATTTCAATGAAATATATAGTAAAATGCACATTTTAACCGAGAAACGCATTACAAAACTATGCTCCAAACTTTTAAACGATTCAGAAGAAATTAATCATACTCAACACAAAAACAGAGGAGATAATTATGAATCAATTCATAAAAAAATATCAGTATGTGTTCTCGGCCAATTTTTGGCAAAAAAAACTTTAAAGATTTAAAATATTTCTCTAAACCTTATATTTTCAATACGACGTTAGCCTGACGTCATCATTTCCTTACTTCTTAGAACACCAAAATTGAAATGCATTTATTGACAAGACTAGCTGTTTAACACATTTTAGAACATGTTAATGCTTATTAGACATTATTGTGAATGTTATTAAATGCAATTAATAAGGCTGTAAAGATACAGAAAATTGCTATTTTTTGTTTTTATGAAACTCTGAGTCAATCAATGCAAAACTAAAATGCCAGGCAACTATTGGCATTATAAGTAAGTAATCGAATAAAACATTTATCTCAAGCCAAAAGAAATTTAAGAATTTAATCGGTAGTACAGATTAGGGAAGTTATAATTGTAAAAAAAAAAAGCGAAGTTAATGCATACATTCTATTTTAAAACATGACTTTAAATAGAAGAGTTCTAACGCACACTCATTCTTTATCTTTATAGAACAAAATGTGACAATGTATGTGACATCTTTAAATTTTCAGCACTTGATATTATAAATCTTTGTATAAACAGTCATAAACCGCATATAAGCTTTTTAAAATATTTTCTTTTATACTTCTCAATATCTCAATTGTCATTTTAAAATAAAATTATGAGTTTACTATGACGGTCAACTCTTTACGTCGATTCCTATTGTGACGTCAGCAAACCCGCGAGCTACGTTAAACGACGTCATAAAATTTTTGACGTTATTCAGCGGAAATAATTTTGCGCTAGATTGTATTACATAAAGTGCCCGTTTCAGTCATATCTTATCTTTTATTTTTTATTTTATAATTCCATTTATTTTAACGCTTTGTACTTTTTCTAACTATAGTTAGTATTTTGTGGCCCTAGCCTCTATTAACTTGAGAAATTTTAATCATCAGAACTGAAATAATGGAATCAATTTTATAAAATAATTCCTTTCGTTTCTTACTTATTAATTTTACAATATATAGAGACGGAAATCTGACGATTGTTAAGCATGAACAAATTGCTACATCAAGTCGGTATATTCTAAAAAAAAAAAAGAAAAAGAAAAAAAAGATAACAGATTTATGTTTTTATTTATTCCTCAAATTGCCTAGTTGTATGAAATGTGATAAAACATTTCATACACAGGCCAACGCCGCAGGATGCGCACCACGTTCTAATTTTCCTCCTGCAGATGACGCATACTTTTCTTTTTCTGCCTAGAAATCAGATGACAAAATGTTGTTATTATTAAAGTTTTTCGTTATTTAGTTGCTGCATTGACATAATTATACCAGAGTATTATAAATAATTATTTTCGATATCGATTCTAAGGGTGTTTACCATCAAGTTGTTCTATGAAGTGCCGCTCTGTCAGTCTTGCTTGAGCTGACAGACTTGGCCCTCCAGCAAGGCGCCTGGGTTGCCTAAAATTTCCAACAAGTCCCAAGCAAACTCCTATTTGAATGTCCATCCTGTTCATTTTAGTCCGTAGACCTCTATTTTGCCTGTATATGATGTACGCATTGGCTGAAAACATTCAGTAAGCTTTATTGTATTGTGATTATTAAAGAAAATGGCCGGGCTGGCAAATTGTTGCCAATGTTATACTACAATAAAACTTAAATTTATCTGTATACATATAACATTACATGTGCGCCAACCATAGCATTATTTGTAATCTGTATAGCGAGTTTTTAAATCAATTTTTGTTTCCGTTAAATTTCTGTTAAATACTACCCTTTAATCGCATGCAATCAGAGACATAAACAACATGTCTCTGATGTAATATTAAAGTATACACAATATATTAAAAGGTTATTGTACCCCGCCGCAACGCGGTGCGGGGACATAGAAATGCCGGGCGTCCGTCCGTGCGTCCGTCCGTCACACTTTTTTGTAAGCGCTCTCATGCTTACAACTTTTGACGGATTTTCATTAAATTTATACCAAATGTATATACCACTATTACCTTGGTCAAGTTCGAAAATCAGCATTGGTCGATACTTTTTGTGGGAGTTATGAGACTTTGACCGCAATAATGACTCTGTTTTATCCAAAAATTGACCTTGTAAGCGCTCTCATGCCTACAAATTTTGAAGGATTTTCACTAAATTTATACCAAATGTTTATACCACTATTACTTTGGTCAAGTTCGAAAATCAGCATTGGTCGATCCTTTTTGTTGGAGTTATGGGACCACAATAATGACTCCAGTTTATCCGAAAATTGGCCTTGTAAGCGCTCTCATGCCTACAGATTTTGATTTTCATTAAATTTATACCAAATGTTTATACATGTACCACTATTACCTTGGTCAAGTTCGAAAATCAGCATTGGTCGATCCTTTTGTTGGAGTTATAAGACTTTGACCACAATAATGACTCCAGTTTATCCAAAAATTGACCTTGTAAGCGCTCTCATGCCTACAAATTTTGATGGATTTTCATTAAATTTATACCAAATGTTTATACCACTATTACCTTGGTCAAGTTCGAAAATCAGCATTGGTCGATACTTTTTGTTGGAGTTATGGTACATTGACCGCAATAATGACTCCGTTTTATCCAAAAATTGACCTTGTAAGCGCTCTCATGCCTACAAATTTGACAGATTTTCATTAAATTTATACCAAATGTTTAAACCACTAATACTTTGGTCAAGTTCGAAAATCAGCATTGGTCGATGGACTTGACCGGCGGGGGACCCAGGAATTATATTCTTGTTATAATAATATACGGATGGTTATTGCAAAATTAATAATCAGTAAATCGAAGTGAGTTTTGATCAATTATCTGGTTTGTCGCATCAATACGAAGATATGCATTACAAATTTGTTTGCTTTGTTCATATTTAGTCTGCAATGTTTAAGTACTGAGTCCATGTACATGTCGCCTGATGACTTTTGACCCCCGTATTGATACATGTAGGTAATGCCTTCAAGATTCTCTTAGATTCACGGATTTTACGCCCCTACAACTGTTTGATTGAAACGTACAATTTACCACATTCTAAAAATCTTTATCACTAAACTGTTCTTATAATAGCAGTTTGAGAACATGGGATTATGTTTAACTTATAATGGATATAAATACAGTGTATAGACTGTTACGGGCTTTTAACTCAGGTGTTAGTCCATTGATTCTTTATTTTGCTTTAAAAAGTTGATTTGTAGTATGAAACCTACAAATGACTCTCAAAAGAAGGTTGAACAGGATCATAGAGCTCCAAACTTTTGTCGGACAGGTCGACACCACCCATCATTTGGTTGTACATGCAGTTGACTGCCGGTATTTGGATTTCAACTCCCCGGGCATTCTGTGTCGCAGTAACGCTGTAATATATACTCACATAAATTTCCTTTATTGGAACAGTTTTATTAATGAATGGAATGCGTATGAAGCTGTTTTATTATGAGTTATAAATTTGATAAATTATTTTACTCTTTAAAATCACCATAATCATCAAATGATTTATAGTATAAATTTACTTGGGCTGGGATAGCGTGGACATAAATGTTACGGTTTTCCTGTCACCATAACAAAGTGCCATAATGGGTCCGCTTTGCTTTAGTAGAGACTCTCCACGCTGTAACTTTAAATTTTTCAAAGACTTGGGCATCCCTTTTCTGTACACCCTGACAGTGCCAGTCATGTAGGTGTCTTTATCAAAGAGGGTAGAGCAGAGAACCGGGCTCGTGAAATAGTTGTCACACACGAGGTGGTGATACAAATGTACAAATATGGTTCCATCAGTTGCATCACCACCTCATACCCTACACCGTGGACACCGTGGACACTCCTAGCTGCACCACCCTGTCTACCTATTGACAAATTATTTACAGTAAATACATTAAGGGTTTTTGTCGGGGGGGGGGGTTAATAAATTTTGCGATTGGTCAACAAACTCTGTTAGTTGGTTTCATAAGCATTGTATGATATAAACGATATAGCGTATGTTAAGTATACCAGTGTTCCGTAGCAATTAATACAGACAGGAAAGCAAGCTAAACGCGATGATATCTTTAACGTATTTAAAAGATCCAAGTTGATAACCAGTTTTGTTGAGAAGATGTAAAACAAGAGGGGGGAAACGTAAATTTTCTTAACTTTTGAGTATTAAAAAAGGTGAAACGTTAAATTAAAACATCCATAAAAGGAATCAACCCAGAAAATTATAACCGCCGAATTTGTACAATACTGTGGAATCATTAGATTTCGTGGTGGCTCAATTTTCGTGGAATTCGTGGGTACCTCTCATCAACGAATTAACATCCTCCACGAATTAATAAATTAGGGTAATAAAGTCATATTTCCTCTGTTGGTTTGAGAGAATACACGAAATTACGTCCTCACGAAGCTGTAAAATTTAAGCAATCCACGAAAATTGGTCCCCACGAAAATTAATGATTCCACAGTATTCGGTATTTTCCTTATCGAGAGATTACGAGATTTCTTGGGAATTAGCCCAACATTCGCTGTATTTTCCACATTCAGTTCAGTTAATAGCATATTAACAATATCATTTAATACTATTCCCCTCTAAATCTTTAGCATGCATACTTTCTCCAATCAGAAAATATTTCTATATTCCTAAACTGACCACCGCTAAAGTAAACTCTCCTTTATTCCCATGCGCTAATCTGTTTATTGTTAAGTAATTACATTATCTCTATGGACTCCATTGGTCTTCAATCATCACTTTCGATTATTTTAAGATTAATTTCCTACAGCTTCAATCTTATTAAAATCAGATGTTAGATCCGCCCGCCTACTCGCTAGTAAGCAATATGATTTAACATCTAATAATAATTAGATTGCTAAAGCTACATTTGATTACTTTGATGTTCTATTTCTTTGTTACAGTTAAGAGGTTCGATATAAACATTAATTTACATTCTATCACATCACAGTCAGGAGGAATTCCACAAGAAACAAGAAGAGTCAATTTACCAACAAGTTATAGCTATAAAAAATATTCTCAACATGTAAAATATACTTTTTACAAGGTGATAAATTCGTTAAAAATGTTGAAAATAGAAATAGAGATGTTTTAAATAAATTGTTGATTGAATACTTTGAATATTCAGTAACCTGCATATAACTGCATTGCAGCATTGTAGCCTGTGTCTGACTCTGCTAAAACAAAGAACTTCGCACCCCACTGATGTGATTTTTTCGCCGGCACATACTGCACAATGTCGTTTCTACCCTTTATAAATTCAAAAACATTTCATGTGTATGTTGTTGAATCGTAATTCGTTTGACTATATGTTAATGAAGTCTTTCATTATATTACTGAATTTTATAACCTTTAAAGATTAATATAGAAACATTTACATTACATCTATAGCATGTAGATAGAATATCTAATTCAAATCGTATACTTTGTAAATTTTATAATTACATGTATATTTTGCCATGATATACCGGTATGGTGTTAATGTATGTGTATACCTTAAATCCGACCATGCTTTCATCAATGGTTAAATCCTGAGCTAAGTCATAGACCTTTGGAAAGGTTTCATTCAAAAGATCAAGAATTGGTCGAAATTTGTGTGATGGATCGTAATTCTCATCTCCACGTGGCATTTGTGTTAAATTATTATTGCAGTGAAGAAATTTGGATAAAATTTGAAATCTGTCCCGCGTCATGACTTCTGCAAATCCAGGAGTGCGAAAAAGATATGATTGCTCAGATTCCTGCCGATATGCCTCAATGCTAGGCTTTCGTACAATTCCCATTGATAGACACAAGCCTAGGTCGGCGGACATCTCTGCAACATTTGTGTCATTTGTGCCATTTTAGAGTTCTTGAAAATGGCTTAGGGTTGTACTGCGGATATGACAAAAACTGATTTGCATATCTTTTTGTTTCCTCAAAAGAATTTCAACAAGATTCCTGCCTTCGTCTGGAACTGTAAGTTTGTGAAAATAATCCACAGGGGGAGCATCATTCACTGGAGGGTTCACAGGACCCATATGGCGAGAGAAGGGGTTAATTTCATGTGGGTATTCAAAGTTTTCAACATACCGTACATTTGTCCATAATCGGTCAACAACTGGAACGTCATCATCATCAGTTTCAGATTCGTTAAAAACTACTTCAAAATCGGATTCGTTTTCCGAAGCGGAATCCATGTTTCTCCAAAATCGCCGTTGAAATGACGTAATTAATTGAAATGACGTAAAATTTGGAATTTTACGGGAAATTCTTAGTAAATCTTAATGCATCTTTTGTTCGTTAAAATCAATTTAATAACATTCAAAAGAAATGTTTTTATAACGTTAAATTAATGCATGCATTGCAGTTTTGATGTTTTCATTTAATTTTAAATTTTATTCGTCATATTAAATTGTTTTAAATGTGTTTGCTTTAAAATTCAATTAAATAATTGATATTTCGGTTTTTTTTCCTTTTAATGTACAAATATATCACAAAAAGAATAACTTTGTTATTCGTAATTGAAGTCCAGTGGCGATGTATATAATTTTTAGGGCCCCGCAAGGATTTGCGGGTGCCCTATAGTACTCACTCTGTCCGTCCGTCCTTCTGTCTGTCCGTCTGTCACTCTTCCATCCACAAATTTCCTGTTTTTTTCTAATAACTTTTTTTATGGTTGCCCAATCAAGTTCAAATTTGGTATGGTAGTTCAGTTGGCAGAAATACATATTTTGATGGTAATTTTGGTTCTCTCTGTCTTCTGGTTTGGAGCTGGGGTGGTGGGGTAGATTCCTAACTATGCATATGAATGAATGGGCAAAGAGAGATAACTGCTGAGAATGAATGGGCAAAGAGAGATAACTGCTGAGAATGTTACCATTGTATACATGGAAGGCTGTGCAATATTGTCCTTTGGGATTAATTAACTTTCCACAGGAAGAAAATCCTAAGCTTTATCTTTATCTGTCACATTGAGATTAATTACTGCACTGCCTGTGTCTGCAAATGAACTTTGTTTTGAAGTTAAGGTCAGTTTTGAATGATGTGTAGTATTGTGTACATTCTTTGAAATATGGATTTAAAATATAATATTCATATTTTATTTTGGTTAAAATACCGTACACAATGATTTATTATAATTTTAATGAATTCTAAAATCAAGATATATATTAAGATATCCTTTTTCACTATTTTGTTTTTAATTATTTATTTTTTTCTGCCTCAATGCTGTTAATTTTAACAGGTAATCAGATAATAACCCCATTCTGTCATTTCTGAAAAAAAAAAATTATTGTAAATTTAGACGAAAAGGATGAGAGAGCAGAACAATTAATCCCCTAGGATTAATTATCTTGCCTGCTGCAGAAAATTTAGAGGCTTATCTCTATCTGTCATATCGAGATTAATGAACACCTTTGTCTGCACTGATGTTTGTTTTAAAGCAAATTAAACTCTCATTTCATGAGCTGCACCCTAATATTTTTACCCCTCAGTTTAAAGGATAGTATTTGATAAAGAATATATTTCATTCTAGTCCAAATACTAAAATTCTGTAAATTAAAAAAAAATATATGAATTACAATAAATTAAAATGTTTTTTTTTATTAGATATCAGTTTTTTTTATTCTTTTTTTTTTCTTTTTTAATAGATGTTTTGGTGTTGTTGTTGTTTTTGGTTGCTATGTTTATATTAAAGGAAAATTAAGAATAGTACCTGAAAATGTTCCTTCTGTAAGCCCTGTTTAAATTCAATAAATGGATGAGAGCAGGATAATTAATCCCCTGAGATTAATTATCTTGCCTGTTTCAGAAAATCTAAGGTCTGTCTTTATCTGTTATATGTATTACCGTACACATGTGTCTGCAAGTGATGTTTGTTTGAAGTTGAGGCAAAGCCTAGGTATCATTGCATTGGTACCAATTCTTTGCTTTTTTAACAAATTTTATTTCATCCCAAGTTAACCCACTTTATCCCGTGGATATGACTCATTGGATATTTTTTTGATATCCCACAGTTGTGACTTTACAATGGGATTTGCGTAGGCGTAATGAAGTAAAATAATGTGGAGTTTAATAAACAGTGTAAACATTGATTGTGGTGTATAAAACATGGGATAAATAGAATCTCATATGATTTGTAGTATAATGTGATTTTTATCCAACTTGTGTGTTTTATCCCCTCACTAAGGCTCAAGAGAAAAACACTTTAATTGTTGGATGAAAATCATATCCAATTACAAATCAAGAGATCCTATATATTCCAGTTCTTTACATCTTCTGCCGGGCATTTATTTTTCATCATTGTTAATATAAAGAGGATGGAATTCAAAGGGTTTTTTTCACTTCTCTATATTAATTGTCATAGCTGGGCCCTTCCTGACTGGTCAGTTTTCTAGTTATTTTTGGATTTATTTTATATTACGAATAAACACACATGTACCATAAAAACTCAACACTTTTACATATAAAATATATTGAGAACATTTTAAAAAAAAATATTTCAGAGCCAGACATTGCTATTATTTCAAATTGTACAAAATTACGCTATATAACGCCCATATATCGTCGTTAAGAAATTGACGTTAAAAAGGACATATATGTCCCTGCGGCGGCAGCAAGCGGTAAAAGGACATATATGTCCTTCCCGCAGCCAGAGGGTTAAATGATAGTATTTTAAGTATAATAGGGGAGAGTGTTGACATTTCGGACATTATTGTACGTAAATCGGAAATGCTCACCATTTACCATGAGAAGGTAGTAATGTTATATGTAGCAATCGCTTCAGCGAACATTCCGGAAGTTTTTTCGAGTGTCATCGGGATATTTCGTGTCTCTCTAGCACATTTATATCCACGAAACAGTGACAGGTAGGTGGTTATAATTTCGGACATAAGTGTTATTATTTCGGACACATGGTGTTTCAACTTCGGACGGCAAGTAAAACTGCACTCTATGACTGCACTCTAGTTTCAGTAACGTTTTATACGATTCTTTTTGCACAGAAATGGTTGCTGTAGTACAATTATAATATTTCGGACCGGGATCAACATTCCCAACCACCACGTGGTTTTCTTTGTCTTTGTTTTTCTCGCTGACTGTCGGGGAGTGAAAAGTTCTCACAATGGTTGTCACTTATGTAGGCTAGTTTTTGTAAGTTTTGCTTTTGCTTTAATTAATAGTCAGTTATTCTTTTAGGTTGTGTTTACCTGTGTTAAATATTTAGAAATAGTATACATATGACATGAATTTGACTGAATATGTATAATCAGGGGCGTATAGTTGTATTGATAAAAACTCTCACTTTTGGTTTTTTTTTCTTCTCTATTTCCTTTCTCCCTCTTTCCTCGGTAAAAATCTTTTTTCTTGTATTATTTCATCTGATGTAAGCAGTCTGTGTGATGTTATTTTTCTCTTTCTTAAAGGGACAGAACTGCATGACTTGTTGGGTTTTGGAGAAAAAATATCATTGATCTCGGAGGATATCGGCAAATCAAGGTCCAACACCGACGCAAGATAAAGAAGGTCGTCAGTGGTAGCAATGGCAAACTCTCCATCTGTCAAATTTGGGTCTGCAGCCTGCAAAGTTACCTCTGCCAGCAGTGTTCCAGGAGGACTGTCAGTGGATTCAGCGAAATCAAATGGTGGAACAGATGAGTTCAGAATGTCGGAAGGGGTGATGGAGCAGCTGAGGCACGTGTAGGCTTAGGGAGAACAGAAGTAGATGGAATCTCAGAAATAGAAAGAGATGAAGAAGTTGTACAAATTGCTGGTGCTACTGAACTTGGAAGTTGGGGAAGATATGAAAGATGAATATATACCAGTTGATGTGGAGGCAGTAGCAGATAAGGCAACACTCTGACTCTGAGATAAAGGAATATCAAATGGAATGCTGGTATGGAAAGCTTGATCTGGAATTGCGCCAAGGTTAACAGGATATATCCTACATGCCTTGAATCCAGCCTTGATGTTATTGGGAGTCACAGAAGACTCCCAAGCAGAAGAAAATAAAGCTGGCCAGATAGCCTTATTTATCAGGTTGGAAGGGTTTTTGCTTAAATACTCTGAGCAGATTTTATTGTAGGAACGAGACAGGGGACCAAAAACAGTTATATCAAGTTAGTGTTAAATCTAGGATTTGAAAAGGGCATGATACAATTATATCTGATAGGCCACTTTCGTCGCGCTCCGAACACTTATAAAGGGCATTGCTAGCAACAGACATACCAGTTTACAGTATCATATGATAAGTTTGATTTGTTCTTGAAGTTCTTCAATAGAAAGCAACCTTGTGAGTGAAAAACAAAGATTAATTATTAAACTAAACCATTTATTCAATTGGATTTCATTTGCAAAACATAATAAACAACATTTTGGTTCATTGTAACATGATTAACATCAGAATCCACTGAATTGAAAAATAAATTAAAATATGAAATACATCACTAATAACATGTTTTATCTCACACATTCATGAAAATGATTGGCATCACAGATTAAATAAATAAATAAATAAAAACTTTTATATCAAAATATGGAACACTATTCATGAGAATGATTGGCATCACATGTAAAAAATAAATACTTTTATTTAAAAACATGGAACACTATGAAAATGATTGTTATCATAAGAAATAATAAATAAAAACTGTTCATATAATATTAGTAAAAAACAACATAAAACACTAATTCATTGCACTAGTAAACAAATCACAGTCATGTTTCATATCACATCCCTGAATATTTGTTTCACACTTAAGTTTTACACAATGACTCTTGCTATCCTCCTGTTTTTCTTCCCTCTGTAAGGCTTCCCCACTTCATCCAGATCTAGATCTTCTACGGACCTTGTATTCAGGCTGACAGTCAGTAGCTTGCTCACAGTTTGCACAGCTAAACGGTTTCTGTGGGTAGTCACTGTCAACTGAACTTGAGAGAAGACTCTCTCAACAGCAGATGTTGACACAATGAGGGACTCTGCAATGACCAGCAACTGGTAAATGTTTGGGAATAGGTCTCCTACTCTTGTCTGTGCTTTGGTCAAAGTGTCCTGAAGGTATTTGGGTGAACAGAGCTCCAGTTTTTCTCGGAAGAATTCCTTGAACTCACTCCACTGGTGAAGGGTGATGTCCTCATCCATGGAAAAGTGGACAGCCAAACTGCTGATTGCTGCATCTCAATGGAAAGTTAGACACTCTTGATTGACTGTTGACAAGTTCAAAACTGATAGATTGTCAACCAGGGTGGAGTTCTCCATTCTTTCTTCCATGTTTGTTGTTAAGTTGTCAATGAAATTGTTCCTGGCAGCTTGGATTGCATGTAGATTGTCCTCTTTGATTTCAATTCCTAAGTTCTCAGCTGCAGATGCAGCTCGGCTTGTAAAAGGGGCATCTTTCTTCTTCATCTTCCTCAAAGTTCTAATGGTGGCCGACACCCTGGGTTCAATCATGGATAAATCGACATCTTCCCTCTCGAAAGTTCTTGTCAAAGAGGCTAGAGATGTACACACGTCACACAACAGGTGGATAAAGTACAGCTTCTCATATGTCTTCGTGGCCCTGAGGAGGGGGCTTGCTGGGGTTCCCTTGCTATCCCTAATGCTCTTGTCCCTGCCAGATGCAACTGCATTTTCAAGGTCCAAAATGATCGGTATGTAGAGCTTCCTTACAGTTTGGACTGCAGCTTCATGACTGAGCCAACGGGTGTGAACAGCCTTCTTTACAGTCAAATTGTTCTTGCATTTAAACTCTCCAGTTTCCCTCAGCAAATTCTGGATGGCATTGAGGCTCTCGGAACGTACAGTGCTGTAATGATAATACTTGAAGAGGCTTGTTAGCAGCTCATCTGTGTTGCTCATGATGGTGATTGAGTTGAAGGCTTTCGACACAGCAAGCTGTAACCGATGGTTTAGGCAGTGGAGGTGGATAACACTTGCGCTGTCCCTTTTAAGATGTGCGATGACTCCATTTTTCTTTCCAACCATAACTGCAGGCCCATCACTAGCAAATGATGTCATCTTGTCAATAGGTATGCTTGCAGAGTCCAATGCTTCTTCATGGCTTCATATATGGTTTGTGCTGTACCATTTTCAAGTTGCACATCTTGTAGGAATGCTAGCTTTGATGATCCACTGTCCACATACTTGCAAACTAAGGCTAAATGTTTTCTCGCGCTGACATCTGTGTATTCATCAATCATCAATCCATACGACCCACTCCTTTGAATTTCTTTGTTCACTTTTTTCTCCGCTACTTCAGCCTGGCATTCAAAGAATTCTGTAGCTGTGGCAGCACTTCTGTACGTGGCATTTTTGGTCTGGGGCAAACACTGAAGATTAGTGGCTCCAAGGTCAATGCAAAACTTCATCAACGGTTCATAAAGGGAGGGGTATGGCAAGTTATGCTCAATTAGGAAATACAGGACTTTTTGGGCATCCTTTCAAGTGGTTGAAACCATGCAGTAGTGTAAGGAGGAAGTGCCAGGATGTAAATTCCATTTGCTTCGGCCTTCTGCAGAAGACCAGGACCTCATGACTTCGATGGGAATCGTGGATCAGCAGCTGAGGACGATGAGGCCCACAGTATTTGAGAAAAACCTCCTCAAACCACTGCTCCGAACGAGCATCAGTCATCCAGGCCTTTTTTCTGGAATGTCCAGACAGTATTGGGAGGACCATCAGCTGTTGAAAAAGACTCGAGACTTCGTCTCGTCTTCCCTTTAACAACAACCATGGGAGGCATCCGTACGCTTCGTGGCCAAAATAAAAAAAGGCTTAGCTCCCCCCCCCCCCTTTTTTTTTTTGCAACGTTAGACCTACAAGTGAAACACTTTTTCTCTCAGGAAAGATAATTGTTCCTGAAAAGATGGAAACATTGAGAAGTTGGAGTCAAATGTATATTAGCCCCCCCCCCCCCCCCCCCCCCCCATATTTAGGATTTTCATGACTTTGGGATTATTTTTTTTTGGATTGTCAAGATTTCTGAGGATTAGTCTAGCCCCCCTATCAATTTGCTTCCGACGCCACTGTATCGCGCTGTATCTCGCCAAAATTTTCATATGATTGGTCTCAAATACCTACAATGTTGCTTTTTCATAATCTCATATTACCACATTAACTGTTTTTGCAACGAAATCGCTGCCACTTTTAACATCCCGTTTGAAAATTCGCCGTTTATGGTCGCCTTGTTAATGATAAAATCCGAGACATTCTGAGTGCGCTTTCCGACAAATGGCAGGCAAATTCAAACGCGTATTTTAACAAAATGCCTTGGTACGACTCGTTAAATGGTTATTTTGTAAACTAAGCTACATATGCATGTTCAAAAAAGGTTTGTAATGTATAAAAATGTATTTTTCCTCTGCAGGTTATAATACCCCCCGCAAACGAAGTTTAGGGGGGTATATAGGAATCACCTTGTCCGTCCGTCCGTCTGTCTGTTCAATTCCTGTCCGGTCCATATCTTTCTTATGAAGAAACATTGGAAGTTCTTTCTTCACACAAAGATTGCTTAAGACCTAAGGGTGTGTCATAACCTTGACTCAAGATCATTTGGGCAAGGTCAAGGTTACTGGCAGAAAATGTGCAAAATTCGTGTCTGGTCCATATCTTTCTTATGGAGAAACATTGGAAGTTCTCAGTTCACACAAAGATTGCTTATGACCTAAGGGTGTGTCACGACCATGACCCAAGGCATTTGGGCAAGGCCAAGGTCACTGGCAGAAAAGTGCAAAATTCATGTCCAGTCCGTATCTTTCTAATGGACAAATATTGGAAGTTCTTAATTCACATCAAGATTGCTTATAACCTGAGGGTGTGTCATGACCTTGACCCAAGGTCAATTTAGGAAGTTTAAGGTCATTGTTGAAAAAAAAATAGGGCTCAGTATACCAATAATTCAAAACGTTTATATTAAATGGCTGCTTGACATGTGGAATTTTGTTTGATTCGAGTCATGTTTGTTAACATAAGGATGCAAATGCCCTCATGCATTAACAGTTCACTTAAACTAAAATGGAATTTAAAGAATAGAAATTGGTCTGTGTACTCATATTATCATTAACAGTTTTATAAAATAGAGCAGTTGTTATTATAGAAAATAGACAGTGAATTAGATTCATCCAAAATTTTCTATCATAGAAAAAAATACATGAGTTATGATTTTTTCTTAGCGGGGGGTATCAATTGTGAGCTTGCTCACAGTACCTCTAGTTTTTAACAGACTTAAAATCAACGCGAAGCTTATCCGCTTCGCGGCTGCTACATTGCAAGTATATGGGACGAATTCTTACTGTGACCTGAGCATAGCCTGGTCACGGTAACCTGGGGGGCTAGGGGGGGGGGGGCTTAGCCCCCCCTTTTTTTTGCAAAGTTATACCTAACCGTGATAGAGGGTTCAGCCCCCCACTTTTTTCGCAGGAAAGATTATTGTTCCTAAATTTACCTTGAAAGATTGAGGTGTTGGATTCAGAAAGATTGAGAAGTTGGATTCAGAAGCATACTAGCGCCCCCCCCCCCCCCCTTTTGGGTAAGTAAGGTTTTTTTTCTTTTGAAAATATAGGTATAGATTTCCATGATTTTGGGAATTATTTTTTCTCCATATTCAAGTCTGAGGATTAGTCTAGCCTCCCCACTTTCAATTTGCTTCCGACGCCAGTTAGGATTATTCTTTCTAATGCCAGTATAACCATAAGTAAAAGTGTATTAAATCAACAGTCTTCTTCCCTACCCCCATACGTATTTGAAAAAAAAATCTTCAATCTGATCCCGTTCTCCACCTAAATTGTGAAATTCATATTTCATAGGACAGGGGTTTAGGCCCTGGGGCGGGCCAATATAGTCATATAGTAAAAATGTACTAAAACTTCTTTAGTCTTATAAATTTTTGAGAAAACTAAATGCATAATATTGTCCACGACGTTCTCCGCCTAAATTATCAAATTCATTGTTCATGAAAAGGGGGTATATAGGCCTTAGGGCGGGGCCAATATGGCCATATTGAGAAAAAAATATATTAAATATTAAAGAAATCTTCTCTACTCCCATAAAACTAAATGAATGATACTGATGTCCATGAAGCCCATCTAACTTAATTGTGAAATAAATGGCCTTAAGGCGGGGCCAATATGACCACATAATAAACAGTCGTGGGAGATAAAGATATGCATTGTTATGTTCAAAATGCTTTGATGTTAAATTGCGAAAATCACTGCCCAGGCCATGGGACATAATTTGAAGCTTTTTTATCGGGGAGAGGGGGGTGTTAAAAATATCAATATAACCTTGAGGCCCCCCCCCCCCCCCGTGGGTCCAGGGCAAAGCCCTGGTGGGGGCCCATGGGGCAAAGCCCCCGGAAGCTCCTGACTTTTCGTGTATTTTGAAGGTAAAACCAGGCTCAAAATAGTGGTATTTTTTTTAGTTATGTACACTTTTAAAAGATGAAATAAGCATGCTTGTTTTAAACACAGTTTAATCGGTTTGTTATCAGAACCTGTCAACATGCATTAGGATCAGATGTTTATAGATGTTTATAGAGCAGCAGAATTACAGTCAGCATAGCACAGCTGGTGTATCAATGAGGTGTCACATTGAGTCCGGCATAATTATAAATAAAGTAAAACACAAAATGTTAACTTTTCTATGTAAAATCTATATTTGGGCTCCAGTGATACATGTACTTGGCCTTTTCTGTGCATTTGCTTGGGTTATGAAATTTGAGGTGACATAGCTAGTCTCATTGTGTAAAGGTTTTTTTTTTACATGATAAACCTTATTTTCTACAGATTTTGTAAGTGGATTCTTCTTTTGGTACGTATGTATAAATGTAATGTTGCAGTTTAAGAACAGGCTTTGGTACTTGGTCTTCAGAAATTTTGTTACGTTGTAAAATGGTCTTTCAAATTTTTTATTATCAGAACTCTTCAAACCTTTCTTAATGGGCTACCAGACTAGTACGGTTGTATGGGCATTTGAGATTTAGCTGCTTTGCATTATGTTAGGTGAATTTCGCAACACGTCTAAATTCATCTCGACCATGTAATTCCAAAATGAGGCAATTGAATCTTCGTTTTCAATGTTCCGATGTTTGTGTTTACGTCGTCTGCAAGTTAAGAGGTCCGAAGAAAATCGGAACGAAACGAATGTGCTTTCATAAAATTTTATAAATTTTAAATAAACAATGTAAACAAATAATTTTTGAAAGTAGTAACTCTCTCTTAAAAACCCAAGTATTTTCTACACCCTCCTCCATCTCTTCCTCGAAATCCAAACAAGAATTCATCATTTTGCAATTTGAATTCCATTATAAAAATTGTCATCTGCAAAACTAGCCTAAACTGGTTTTTTCTTGGGTTTTTTTGCAGTCCTACTATTCTGATATGAAATTTTAGTGATGGCCTTACATAACGAACATTATTCACAGGTTCGGAGATTTACCTCCCTCCAGTTTCAAGGCAATTTAGGTGAAAATTCGAATCCTTAAGAGAGTATTTACTTCTCTGCAAGAGCCCTCTTCTAATTTGGAATTTTTTGAAAAATTGATATACCGAAACAGGGGCAATGGTCGAATATTTCACGAAATAGTTTGACTTTCGAAAGGTAGGAAATGAATTTTGGATAATTTAAATTAGAGATTGGGATTTTCTTGAGTACGACTGTATAAAACTTCTGAGCCAAGTTGGTGTTTTATTTTTTTGTGTTAAATTGCATATTCCTGCCTTGAAAACTCTATATGATTTTGATGTTTCTGGCAATTTGTGCGTAAGCAACACCACTTCTTGTGCTAATCTTTCAATGAGAGCCTGGTTTACATATGAGGGAGACTTGCTTGTTTGACGGGAACGGTTAAAAAACGCAGTATGAAAGATGGAAATCCACTGCCGCTTGAATCTTTGGCTATTATGATGTTTATTTTCTACAGTAAGTATTAAAACTTTCAGCATTTACCACTTTAGCAAAACTTACTTTAAAAACTTAATGAATTTAGATGTGTTAATGTTGCATTATTACATAAATCATGCCGATTCGTACCAGTGTTTTTATAAATACATCTAACGAATTTCAAAATAATTTAATTTTACATTCAACACATTTAACTAAGAATCCGTTCTTTTCGTTTGCTAATTTACATTAAGAATAGACAATGGAAAACAATGTGAACAGTTGGAGACTGGTTTGTCTACCATCACTTACAATTTCCAGTATAATCCTTAAATTATGCAATGACATACTAGTTTATGAATTGAAATATAATATTATCGGCAAGTATTTGTATATTCAGATAAAATCTCTCTTGGAGTAAATTTGTAAATGTAGCAGCAATGGGCATGATGCTCTGTAGAACTGTTTGCCTTATATTACTTATATTCTCTGTATTAAAAAAAAAGCACTGATGAATGTATAGAAAGTTAAGAAGTAATTAATTGATTGGATTTTAACAAAACAGGCTCATTCATATAAGTATAGAAAAATGAGAATGTGTAGTCAACAAATACTAAGGTGACCTCCACACTATTATTGTTTCATATGATTATGAAAAAGAATATTTTATTGATAAGAATAAAGGAGAATCTAATCGGACAATTTATTGGGATGAAGAACAGGTAGACGTTGTAAAAAAGGCTTTGAACATATAACTCTTCATGGATTCTAAAGTGTGTGAATCTAAATCTGGCGGAAGTTGGAAATCTTATCCCAAAATACATAACGTCTAAAATTAAATTTGCTCTATTGCCTATGGGACACGACACTTTTCTTGAAAAAAAAATGTGTTTTCGATACACATGCAAACCAATTGGACAAAGAAAACATTCGTACAAAATTAAAAACGAAATAAGGGCATTATAATATTACATGTGTATATGTTAAAAAAATAAAATAATTATGAAGAAAAGGACCAAGGGAGAGCTGCTAAAGATGAAATTCATAAAAGAGTGCTGCAATATTACATTTACAATTCTAAATAGGAATTTTGAGGTCGTCATCAGATGAAACATCTCAGGCCTTACACCATGTTTCTCTAGCTAGTATCAGCCGTAGCACGACATGGTTCCTTGATCCTTATACGATAGTATGTAAAATGTATAAAATCTAAGGATGTAGTATATAAAATTACATATGTAATAATCATTATAGAAACAAAACATGAATGCTGTACATGCAACATTTTATTGACTTCAATGGAATTTACTTGCATTGAAAAAAATATGTATACCTAATTATATAACTTACTGCTAAAATTGACTACAATGAAATTTACTTGCATTGAAAAAATAATATATACCTAATTATATAACTTACTGCTAAAATTTTACTAACTTGATAGGATAATAAAGATTAAGCATTGTAAATTGATCATCAGAATATTCAAGGGTTGTTGCACTCCAGTCATGATCAAGGTCACCATCATCACAACTAATATTAAAGAAATTCATTCTGTCGTCTTAAATTGTTCCATATTGTCTTCATAAGCTATATTTCCTTGTGAGAAAACATCGAAATTTTTTTCTTTAGCCCGCCAACATCTGCTATAACAAAGATAGGACAATCATCTGATTCAAGAAATTAAAAAAAAGTCTATCCAAGATGTTTCCTCATCCTTGTATCGGTAAAAGATCTTCAGTTTAATAAATGTAAGAGAAGAGTTGTTTTGCTTAAATTTTCCTCTAATGCTCGAGTTGGGCCATATACAACAGTTACTCTTCCATTTTTACGACCTAATAAAACTTTCAGATTGAAAGGAATGATTTGAGCGAAATAGGGGTATGGATGAAACATGTAGCTCAAAAGAGACCTCTGCAAAAGGTCGTAAAGAGCACCAGTGGGTTGTTGCAAAAGAACTGGATGGTTTCTTTCAATCTCCCGACAAAGAAAACCATTTCTATTTTTCACAATCGCCGGAGGAAACGTTTTTGCTTGGGAAACTCCATTCTACAATTTTTAAAAATAAAGATTGAATTTTGGAGATGATGGACAATAATTTGAACAATGATGTGAATTAAATCGATTTGTTAAAAGTAAATGATCTCACTTTTTTGCTTGGGAAACTCCATTCTACAATTTTTGAAAAGAAAGATTGAAGTATTGAGATGATGGACAAATAACTTGAAAAATGATGTAAATTAAATCGATTTGTTAAAAGTAAATGATCTTGCATTTGAGGTTCTTGTGAACTACTGACATCCAATAAAAAATTTAAATAGTGGACTTTCTGTTTTCTGGAGGTAGAGGAGCAGTTCCTTTAAGAGAAGGTAGCAAGTTTTTTTGTTTGAACTACCACTCTCATCTTTACCAACATTGTTCTTTAGAAAGACCAGCCGTGGTAGCACTGTGAAGCACAAACTTGAAAAATTCTTGTCTTGTGAGTTTCTAGGGGCTGGCTTTGGACAGACTTTACCAAAAGGAGTCGATACCAATACAGAAACCATATCATTTTTTAAATATGACTGTCTTCGTAGGTTAAAATATTTGGGCAATCGTATGTGTGTGTTTTCTTGTAAAGTATTAAAAAAAATATTTTTATCAGTCAAATCTACTGATAAGTTTGTTGTTTGAAAAACATACATTGATGAAAGGCCGAAAGTGAAACTCTTCACAACTGCGTAATGAAAAATGAAGGCAGACACATACCTTCATTTGTTTATTTTTATATGGCATTAAATATTTCCATTCTTTTGCCCTTTGTCCCAAATATTAAATTGTTTCGCTTATGTTCCCCCCAAAATGCTACATTTTTGACGCACTGATTTGTCACCATTTTCAATGAGTTTTTTCTTCAAATTACTGTAAAATGATTGTCTTCAAGTATTTGTTTGATTATGTAAATGCTCTTTTTCACGGCATTTTGCGCATTATCACACTGTGGACAGCAAATTTGAAATAGGGATGTTTTGCAAATCTGTCATCATCATACCATAATAAACGCTCATCCCATTCAGTCATAGCTGTTAAAGAAATAAAATTCACCAGAACCATATGACAGAAAACGCAAGTGAAAAAAAGTTAATTCAGATACTAGAATATTGCCTCTTCTTCATGAAATATTCGTTGTTCTCCATTTGTTAATAGATAATTCCAATGATTTTCCCCCATAGTATAATGAACAATTTTTCAACTTTTTCGTTAACCTCGGTATTTGTATATGGTAATTGTTCGCCATAATGTGAAAATCCTTCAGATACGCTGTCAGTTTGTTCAGAAGATAATCCTTTTTCATAATTCTGGGTGGTGTTTGTCTTTAATCTGTAAAGTTGTTATGTATGATAATCCCCCATCTTCAGGAAGATGAAGTAATCTCTCAGAACTAATAACTTAGTCAATGTATGCAGGATTGTTAATCTTTAGTCATCGTAAGGCTTGGTTTTTAATACGGACACGAAATTTTCTGCATGTATCAGTTCTGCCCCTTTTTTAAGTTTGTTAATTTGTATTTCTGCAGGAAAATCTTGAAAAAAAAATTCTTGCAAGCGTGTTTATTTTTAGGAAATGTTTCCATGATTTAGCGCATGGACATTAATTCAAGGGGAGTCTACTGACCAGTTTCTGTTCAGTGATTGTAAGATTATTGAATTCCTTCGGTAATTTACCTGAATTTATATTGTTAGAAGAATAAAATAACTTCTTGTTGTGTTTGTCATTAAAACAACGGATACAGATGTCATTCGTAGACATTTCTGGTCTTTTCTCCTTGCGAACAGTACAAAATTAAAGATGTAAGACATTTGTTGAAGTTCAAAAGCTCTGATTGAATCGATTTCAGTGTGTTATTTTGCGGTCAATTTTTTTTTGTAGTTTAGATCTTCTTGACTTGTATCCTCAATAAGTTTCATTTTCTGCGGGCATTTCTTAATAGATGCCATATTTTCTACATTGATCTTAGGGGTTTTTCTCTTTTTTAGGCGCAAATGGTGCAGGGTTTTTTTTCCCATTAAAATAGATGGTGATTTTTTGTTGAATTTCTTTTTCTTGCGTTCTACTCCCGGTTGGTAGTAAGCGAACTTGTGGATTTTTCACTAAGGTAAAATAACATTACTTGATGGTTAATAAATGAACAAGTCGGGATTAAAAGTATGACAATAATTTATTCAGAAGGAAACAACTTAATGATCAGATGATATATTGTTGAAAATGTCACAAACTCCCCCAGTCAAAATCCTCTCACATCCAATAAAAAAAAATCCTACATATACAAATGATTAAAATAGCTACTTGTACTCAAATGTCTAATAATTCTCTTGCCCATTTTCCAAATGATGGGTCTCGCGTTTTCCATCATTATGTAATAATCCTAAATAGAACATCCCACTTTACATATGGGCTTCTAATAAGGGCTTGAGTATCACACAGAGGTATCTCAGTTCCTATAAATATATAACTTAATTATAATCTTTAAAAGAAATATACCCCACTAGCCTGGGTTACATCGGCCATCCCAGCAGTGGGTATATAGGCTTTCACAAAGATACGATGTTGCCCTAAGACTAATAATTGTGGGTCTCCCAATTCAAAAATGTTGCGATGTGTCCCTTGGACTGATAAATAGGCGTATGATTAATAAGCAGACGATGCTGAGTATACAATGTATATACCATTTCGTACCTCTAGGTTAACCCAAATTAGCCAATAGATGAACAGAAACGACCCTACGCTACTTCCGGAATAAACAGACCGGGGAAAGTATTTTCTTTTGTTCATCACTTGTGGTATGATATTTCATAGTAAGAGCTCTCATATACTTTAAGGTCTATACGGACCGAAAGTGTTACACAATTGAATGGCAGACGGATTTACTTAAATCAATGTTACAAATTATTTTTGTAAAAGCGCGAAAAAAAGTATAGCTATTAAGGATGAAGAACAGTTATCTTCCAAATCATTTTAATAAATTACACTTAAATGTATATTGTGTTCATACACAGGGAAAAGTGGCTCGCATTATATCCTTTTCGGATGAAAATCAGACGAAAAGTTTCTCGTGCGAATATCACGCGAATATGTTTGCATGATATTCGCATAAAAATTGTACAATTTTTATGCGAATTATTTTTCGTATTTTTTTATGCGATTAGATATTTGTGTCAAATTCATATAAAGTATATGCGAATTTCACCTGAATATTATATGATATGCATACAAAAAAGTAAATGACAAATCAAGACATTCACTTTCAATTTCATTCGTCAACTATTTTTCAATTAATCCATTGAATTGATAAAACCGTATAATTGTCCTTATCTTTCAATAATTTAATTTCATACAAATTGAAGCTTTTGATTGGATTAGCCAGTCACATGACAGTGTTTTATATCGTATAAAGAATGTTGCCTATGGGGCCACACCCCCTTGACAACAATGAGCCCGAACTACTTTTTTCATTACTTCCTCTTTACATTAGAGATCATGTAATACACATTATATACAATCTTAAACCTTGAAAAATAAATATCATTTTAAAAAATTGTTTGTATTGCTTATTTAAACAATTAAGTCAAAGTTTATACCAAATATATTATTGAGACACAATTTAGATTGAACTAGTTATTTGGTTTGTTTGTCGTCTGCTATAAACAACAAGGCAGATTTTGAGATGCTGGGTGTTGGGGAGACTGTAGAGATTATAGATATTGATGGGGACACACTGCACCAATCACTGGATGGTGAATTTGATTTTAAACTATGGCACGCCAAATTCACAAAAATGAGCAAAACATAGTTTCATAGTCGATAAACTAGGTTTATCGGCTGTTAACTATAGTTTACGGATCCTAAACTATAGTTACCGACGTTAATCGATATTTCACATCTGTAAACTAATTGTCTACGAATGCAAATCTATGTTTTTCTGTCTGGAAATACACGTTAACAATAGATTTTGCTGATAAATATAGATTCACATCTGTAAACTATAGTTGATAAATATAGTTTCACGATTGTGAAACTATATTTATCAGATAAACTATGTACAATTTGCAATCGTGGACTAAAGTTTAGAGTTGTTAATCATAGTTTCACAATTGTGAAACTATATTTATCAGATAAACTTATAACAATAGCAAATGATTGTTTTCAGTGTTTACTATAGTTAACAGATGTGAAACTATATTATCGCGTTAACTATAGTTGACAGACGTGAAATATAGATTAACGTCGTTAACTATAAGTTTTCGATCCGTAAACTATAGTTAACAGTCGATAAACCTAGTTTATCGACTGTGAAACTATGTTTAGCTCATTTTTGTGAATTTGTCTGATAAATGTAGTTTCACGATTTGTGAAACTATAATTAACAACTCTATACTATAGTTTACGATTGTAAATTATAATTAACAAATGTGAATCTATATTTATCAGCAAAATCTATTGTTAACGTTTTTTACAGACAGATAAACTATGATTATCATTCGTAAACTGTAGTTTACATTCGTGAAATATAGTTTCACAATTGTAAACTATAGTTAACGAATCGTTAACTATAGTATAGGATCCGTTAACTATAGTTAACAGCTGATAAACCTAGTTTATCGACTGTGAAACTATGTTTATCTCATTTTTGTGAATTTGTCTGATAAATGTAGTTTCACGATTTGTGAAACTATAATTAACAACTCTATACTATAGTTTACGATTGTAAATTATAATTAACAAATGTGAATCTATATTTATCAGCAAAATCTATTGTTAACGTTTTTTACAGACAGATAAACTATGATTATCATTCGTAAACTATAGTTTACATTCGTGAAATATAGTTTCACAATTGTAAACTATAGTTAACGAATCGTTAACTATAGTATAGGATCCGTAAACTATAGTTAACAGCTGATAAACCTAGTTTATCGACTGTGAAACTATGTTTAGCTCATTTTTGTGAATTTGGCGTGCCATATTCAACATCAATAAATGAAGCAGAGGAGGAGCTTGAGAGGATTTAAGCCCTATAAAAACAGAAGAAACAATACTGCAAGAGCCATCCTATAGCAAGAGAATTAAATCTGTCAGTGATGCCGAAATTAAGGATCTTAAAGAAAGAAGACAGTCAAAAGCCACAAAATCTTACACTAAGTGGGAATTAAATTTGTATGATTTAAATATTCAATGAAGTGCTCAAATTAAAAAGATCATGTCATCATCAGTTATATCCAGATTGGGACTTGAACCCAAATTCCCCACACAAATTGCATGGTTGCTTTAACATTAAGCTATCTGGATTTATATAAATAAGCAAGATAAATGATTTGATGTGTTCAAAACAAAAAATTTGAATTTTTATTACAGAATGGAGTATTGAGGCTCTTGGGCAACCAACCAACTTTCATTCAATTTCTGCACCTGAGCTCAATAGCCATCTTGAAAAGTTCTATGCAGAGGCTGCACCAAGGCCAAATGAAAAAAGATCTCAATCTATGACCAAACAACTAGCGTCCGAATATCATAAGGTCAGCATTAAACCGTCACATTCATGATATTGGACGACAATTTGATAATGTACGTGACCGAGAATTTAGAGAAAGTAACAATGTTTTAGATGGAAAACTAAAGAAAAGCATACAAGATGGCCTCTCACGACCAACCATAAAACAAAAGAAATTATTCTCAAACAGGACCTAGACATTTCTGCCTATGTTTTCGGGGAACCAACACCAATCTCTTTAAGATTCCGAATCTGGTCACTTATTGCAATTCAATTTATCAGCAGGGGGTTAGAATTCCATGAACAACTAAAAAGTGATTCGTTTGAATTTCATGTTGATGAAAATAAACAGGAATATGTTGCTTTTTCACATGAAACGAAACAGAAAAATTGGCAAGGAGGAATTGATGCAAATAAAAACCCAAAACAGAAAAGAATGTACGAGGTACCTTCTGCTGGAGCAAAATGTCCAGTCGCCTCTTTGAAACTCTACCTCTCGAAGTTGGACCCTAAGGCAATACTTTTATTTAACAGATGTTCAAAGGAAGCGCTTAAATCTCCAACAACTGAGGAAATTTGGTACACAGATGTTCCGATCAAAAAATACCAATTCACGCGGTTCATGGCCGACATTTGTAAAAATGTAAAATGCAGCAAAACGTACAGTGCACATAGCCTACGTGCAACCTCAATCAAAGGAATGAACGACGCAGGTTATATCGTATAAAACTAATAAATTTTATATTAACTCACATTTACACATATTTTGAATCATCATCAATTTGATTTGAATAAACAGTTTGAATATATGATCTGATATTTAACACTCATTTATACTGATTCAACTATTGTGGATATCCAAATATAAGACATGTCCATAGTAAAAATAAAAAATAAAAATTTTTGCTGTGTAAGAAGATTTTAGGAAGTTGTATTTTATAGATAATATTTATGATTTTATTGAGAATTAAAACCGATTCAGAATTAGCTAGATCAATGACATACAAAAGTTATGTACTCTAATGTTAAACACCTCAATAGTTTTGACATGAATGCTTGATTTTCTTACTTTGTACGTACTTTCCATTATTTTGCATTCAATTTACATCCATGTTTGTAAATGTAAAGATAAACATACTTATCTTAATTCCAAAACATAGTTCTCACCTCTTTCGTCTCTTGCTCAACACAAACATTTAAAAACCCTTCTTTCACACGACATCCCTCACTCAAATAGTCATGCACTAAACTCAAAATTCTGAGAGCATTTGATACGGGTACCAGAAGAAATTCTTGTGAAATAGTAACTCTCTCCAGTATTGTCTCGGCTATTCTAGCGTTGTTCTCTAGCTCCACCTTCTGAATCTGTGCTAGTCGAATTCGAGCACCTTCTATAGTGGACATGATCCATTCCTCTTGAAATATGCCAACCTCTTTCTACAAGTTTTCTTTAAACATTAAATATACATATTAATTCATAAACAATAAGCAACTGACAGTATGGCTAACAATTAAGATTTCTATGTAAATATACAAAAAAGCAAAATCAACACTTTACTGGAAGACAACATACAATTTGATCAAAAATTAATCCCTTGCGTACTACATGGCATGTCTTAACAAAGAGTATGTTGAAATTTCAAGCTGCCATTAATAATTGTTGAGAAATCTGTAACAATGTCAAAATTGTTGTATCCTTAGGAACCGTATTGTCGTCAACATTGATCAAAACTGGCGTTCCTTTGTTGGCCATCTGATCTGCTTTCGTTCTAAGTGAGTGAAACTTGCTCCTTTTTGACCCATGTGAATTTATATTCCTTGATATGCATGTAGATGACAGCATTTGTACAGTGTCATCATCTACAGTCTCCAATACCAGTGACCCACTCTCTCTGTTAATGGATTTTCTAAGCTTCATGAAACTGGATGTATCCTCAGATGATGACATGCCCCAAAATCCTCTTACTTCTTGGGAGCTGAATGTTTTCTGCACTAAGTCTGATGCTTGCAACCTTTAAGATTAATTTATGTAAATTTTGATCATTTACAGAAGTTGACAAAGTCATTAAAAAAGAATGTAATGTTGATTCCATAAAGCCCACATCTTGCTTAAATATTTTATGAAAAGGAATTTTTAATATAAAAAATTCAATAGCTGACGGAAAAGAATGTACATAGAAAATCTGTATAATGCTTCAAGAAATGCAAGTACAAACATATTCTCACCATTCTTCTCCATTTCGGAAAAAAACCACCTTTCAGGATGTGGTTCAAGACCTCCATTTCCGCAAAAGCAATGGCAGTATCCCTGCTTCTGGCATGTGAATTCTGGGTAAACAGCTGATCGCGAATGCGACCATGCATTTTTTCAAAAGTATCTTCCTTGTATGCATCCATCGGACCATGGTCCAGTATGTCATCTACCTAAAAATAAGCATGCACATACATGTATTTTGCCTATACAATTATATAAGTTTTTACCTACCAGGATACAGGCGACAGGAGAGGTCTGTAAAGGAACATTTTTGTGTTTGCAAACATTAATCATAAATGAAAATGGTGCGGTGGCAAGTGTCTGAGGAATCAGGGATTATCAGTACATTAATTCAATGGAGCCATTTTTTTTGTAAAAAGAGACATTCAGGCTTTCATTTGTCAATTTTTTATATTATTCAGTTTCATTTATATTGCATAGTTTTTCCTGACATATAATTATGGAAGCAAAGAAGAAGGTGTTAAACCATATTTAAACTTAATTCATGAACAGAAAGATGCGTCTTGACCCTCTGCTGCAGGTGAGGAAAATAATTCCTGATTCCAACCAAGTGGATATCGATTCGGTCCTTTAGACTGTCCAAAGAATCACTGAACTCCGTTTTGCATGTAAGGATTTTACTGATTTGTCAATAAAACGAAAAGTTCATAAGGAACACTATTTTTTTTCTTGAATCAATTTTTTTTTATAGATTGTTCCTATTTGAAAACTCATTTAGTGCGAACTGTTTCACTTAATTTCTTAATTAGCTTAAGCTTACATGAAGAGGTGCAATCTGAAGCTATAAAAGAATCCACACATATCATATCTAAAATAAACACTAGCGATACCCCTGATTTAATGTGAATATACAATATAAACAAAGTTGCCATTCAACTGGTTAAAAGGAATCCAACATTAAAAACTATGTGTTCTTACATATGTTTTATATCTTTTCCTCTTTTCTTTTTCTTGGCGACTGTCTATGTAAATAATTGTCTCCCTTGATATTTTGGTCCCAAATGCACTTGGTCACAGGACTCAGTCAGCATGCAAAGCTGTTCCTGCCTCATTTCGGGTAACTCTTGAATGCAGACTTTCAGTAGATGTTTTCCAATCCCAAAGTATTAATAACCAATGAAGTATTCCCACTGGAATATTTCTAGATTAAAATCACAATAAAAAATGAAGTAACAATGCAGCATCAGCTAGTGCATGCATGTACAAAAAAATTTCTATCCAATCAAATGCTGCGTTATTCCATGTGAAATGATTTTATGCAATCTAATATTGTCTGTATTGCAGATGAAACAGTCTCTAGAGAGATGGACGTCGCTAGAACAGAAGCACACAAGAAAGATCGAGGCTTTGAATGAAGAAGACTGAATATAACAACTTTGTTTCTTTTATATTTTTCAGTGTACAGTAAAACATGCTTATAACAAAGTGCTTCCTTATAAACATAATTTGTTAAATCCGCCAAGTTTATAACGTAAATTAAGTCACGGGGAATGAAAATCAGTTTGGTGTAAGCGTCAATTCATTCTAAGCGTATTCACTATAACAGTGTTTTACTGTATACATAACATTTATTTATCATTGCAATGAGGCAAGACAGTGAATAGAAATATACAGGAGAAGTGTCTGGTTATTTCTTAAATAACATTCAGAAATATCGTACAATATTTATGTAACAGTTTTCGCATGAAAATCATGTGAAATTGACATGATATTTGCATGAAATATAAGATATATATTTTTGCATGAGTATCGTGCGAAATTTTAATTGTATATTATTCGCATGAAAATTCATGCGTGATACCTTTTCGTCTCTTTCTCGTGCGAAGAATTTGCATGATTTTCATGCGAATTTCATATGAGATTCATGCGAGCCACTTTTGCCTGTGTATGTTTCATAGATTATACTCGACTGAATTATAATTTCAGTTACACGTTACAGTAAATCATATTTCATAAATAAGACCTTTTCAGTAAAGCTTAAGAAGCCTTACGATGCACTGTTTGTTACCTAAATCTGTGAAATACTTTGGTGAGGAGGGAGAAAATAAAATAAATAGAACTAAAACAAAAAGATTTTTCGTTGTAAACGGAAGACCTTAATAAAAGACCCCTCACCCCCACAACACATAATTCTGTATTCTTTGGGGGTTTCTTTTTCGAGGGAAGGAGGTTTCAAATCCTCAACAGCTGGATCTATATCTCCTGATGGTCATTTTATATTTGTTTGCAAATTCCGTCCAAATTGTGAGTTATGTTTATAAATTGTAACGCATTCCAGAATTTGGGCGCTTTACACGTGTGTCGGTAATGCTATCTGCCTTGGTTCAGCGTCGGCATAGTTATGAGATCACCGATCGTCTGCTTACATTCCAAATTTTAGAGGAAAGGATATAATACAAAGAATTATACTCCTCTAACAAAAGAGAAGAGAAGGAATGGAATCTAATAGTAAGTTTTGATTCTGTGTGTTCAACGTTATCGTTTGGTATATCCGTTCAGAGTATCTTTCCTTTTATTTTTATATTAATTGAGATAATGGCCATGCATTGAGTCTATGGTTTTCTTACAAGTTTCGCTCTTTCTGATTTTCTCTGCTTTTAAGTGTTCATTTATTTTTAAATATCCCCTTTGTTAAGACAGAATTTTGCTTCACGGAACGAACCTTAGCTTTTAGATAACATTGCATCAAGCGTTAATCGACGCTGACTTAACTTATGTTAAAGTTTAGGATGAAATCGTTAGATACTGATATACGATATCTAGGAACAAGCTGCTCTCTCTCTCTCTCTCTCTCTCTCTCTCTCTCTCTCTCTGATGTGTTTATAGGCAGGCATTATGTAGAAAAGTCGTGTTCAATAAGCTTGTATGTAAACAATTGCAACCGTAAATACTATTCTCTTTTGAGAAGTGGACAGGCATAGCCTACATCCTGTCCACTTCTCAAAAGAGAATACCGTAAATACATGTATCCACTCTGGCGAAGCTGATTCGCCCAAAACATTAATAAAGACCCATGCAATATTACTTTATAAATAATGATATAAAATTATACAATTTTATCATTAATATTCAACGAGTACAATTGCCAGTGGAAATTGTTGCAATCCATGGATAATTGAAATTGTCCCAATTTAAAGCGATTAAGGCTTGCCTCAGCTAACATTATATCAGTTTATTTATAACATGTTAGGTGTGGATTTAAAGACAAATTAATTTTAAAAATAAATGCAGAAAATCGTAAGGACGAACAAGAAACACGATTAAGAACTGCAAAATTATATTGATTATTCATGTATGTGACACCTAAGTAGGTTGCAACTTGCAACACTAAGTAGTTCAAATACAAAGACAAAATAAATCTTGCTTGCATATAAGGTTTAAAAGCTTATTACAAATCTGGACTTTTGAAAATTATTTACATCTAATGCATGAATTCATTTAAAAGTTAATAGACGTGCCAGTCTTTCCTATCTCATAAAGTTGTAACATTCATTGGACCACGTTTTCTTACCCAGTGGTCATTCTCTCAACAGAAGCTAGAATGACTATGTAAATTTGTTATTGAGAAAGACTCTTAACCGTTTCATTTACAGTGAAACTTTGTTTTCTCGAACTAGATGAGAGTGGTTAAAAACTTCCAGATACCCAAGTATTCGAAATATCAAGGGTGAATTACGTAAAGTATAAGTGGCTGGGACTTGCAAATCTCTTTGGCATATCTATTGCATTCGTGATATCGGTGTTCGAGATACTGAAGTTCAAGTGTATTATACTAGCAGGTTTTGGTAGCAAAATAAAATTCTCAAAAATACAGCTCATATTGCTTTAAGAAATATGCTACTGTAGTGGCATATGATCTTGTAAATTAGTTGTGAAACTAAATTCAATCCATTATTGAACTATGCTCTAAAACTTTTATCAGTCTTCGAAAACAAATCCAGTGTACACAGTCACTCATCCTACTATGTATAATGAATACTATATTAAATACTAACATTTCAGAATCCTCGACAATTTTATACGTGCGCAACAAAAACCAATCGACTTGCTATTCTAAAACTAAATACAAGATTCACCCGAATACTGTAGTATATTGAATTAGGTTCAAACAAGTTTAAAAGAAATTCAAATTCAGTATAGCATTTTCAAATCGATGAAAGTTGAATACTAGTACCACCTAAAAATCTAAAAGGTTTCTTTCAAATATGCAGAAATGGTTGATAATGAGAAGAGATTGAAAACAATTATTTTGAGGGACAGGTTTGGAACAATCCTTAAATGATGAAAGAACTGGACTTTTTTTGCATTCATTTCAGACCAGAAGGAGAACATAGTAATGACAGGGGGTTCTTTCACAACTAGTGATGACACAGACTCGGTTATCACCGCCCAACCCCGCAAAACGTCGCGTATGGAGACTGGAAGTCGAGCTAAAGCTATAGATGCAGGAAGGACAATTTTCGATGACGCACACTGTGAAAGAGACTGGGCCAATGGACTCTGTCAGTGTAAAGGTGACGACAAAAGGCACTGTAAGTCAATGTTAAGTGAATTCCAAACAAGTTCTGAAAGCTGGTCTGAAGATGAAATGTACTCATTCTTCGAGTTGATATTTAATTCAAGAAAATATATGTGACATCCTTTTGATGTATTCTATTAAAAAAATCCTTATTTTGCAATATAAATGCATACTGAAGTTACAATAGTTTGAGAGTAAGGCAAATTTCTTGGTATTATAAACACTGGTCTGGCTTAATATGCATTTGAATGGGTTTTACATCATTGCAAGATAATCAAAGTGTTTTTTTTTTTTAATTAAAACAACAAAAGTGGATTGTCATCATATATTTTGAAATTAACATAATAAAATGATAAAAAATGGAACAACAATGTCATCACTTTTATTCTGTATCTCCAGGTTGCTGTTACGTTTGTTGCTGGCCTTACCTAAAATACATAATAGCAACACGGTTAGGGGAAACCCCTTTTATGGCACTTATACCGTGTGCAGTGTTCGCCCTCAGAATCAAAGTCAGAACATTATTTGGTATCAAGGTAAGTCTTTATGTACAATTTTATTTTTTATTTATCTACACCTCTATTTACAAAATTTTAAAATCTTGTAAATATTTCCCCTTAATTTGAGATCGGCAGTTGAAATCTTTTGGTCATCAAAATATACTGAAAAAAAATAAATTTTACTTTCGTCATTTATCATATTTCAAAATGTTAATCATTTATAAAAAAAATTATTTATCAATATTATAGCAAATGGTAAGAAATCGGTGTGAATTGTGCAAAACTCAATGATTTACATGATCTATGCAATGGGAACGTTCTAGACAAAGAAATAACGAGTGATGTTTTAACAATCTGGTACAATATCCGTCTTTGTTTACATAGAATATTTGACTTTTGCATATACTGACGGCAAGTGCAGGGTCACGTCAGTGTAACGTGCGCCAAAAACACATATCTATGAACAACCATGCCGCATACACAAATCTATAAATAACCAAGCTCTAACTCCGACAAACAATAATCTTAAAGATAAGCAAAACGGTTATTTAATGGAAAAAAAAAAGTCAACGATGGTTAACATTGAGAAACATGACAGTCCAATCTTGGCTCGACTCGCATAGATGGACGCAGTTCAAGGGACGACAAACCGAGTTTACCTAGTTTCCTCATTGATAGCAAGTTCCTCAATCTCTGTCATCTTTGCAATCTGTGTGGGGCTCGTGCCTTGCGCGCGTTCTCTTGACCTCACGTGTTTTCCCCGTCACTTCACACGTAAACAAAAACAGCTGACTACTATCACAAACCAGTAACACCCACGTTTTGCTCGTATATTTCATACAAATTTACCAATTTCGCAGTCGATATTTCTCCATAAGTTCAGAAGGGTTTGCTCAACAAAACTGAAAATTTTATTTCTATCTAGATTTTCATTTTTAAATTCATGAATAATTTCAAACCAGACCACTTTGATTACACGGTTATAAAAAGAATTAAAGTTTCAGTATATATTTTCATTGTGATAGTCATCCATGGACATCATCTACAACTTTGATTTACTGGACATAAAACTTTGGACATAAAAAAATATATAGTTCCTATATTACTTTTATATAACTTTGTAGCAAGACTGCTTAACATATATTTAACGTGTTTATGTATGTATTTTTGACGATGTACAAAACATTGTCAACAGTTTTTTTCAGCTTATTATATTGTGATTTTTGCAGGGATCATTAGTAAAGGATTTCTTCACTTCTCTGTGTTGTGAACCATGCGCTGTATGTCAGATGAACAGAGAATTGGACCAGATAGGCATGTGATTTTGAATTTCCTCAACTGTCATATTTCATTTATCCTAATTGCATAGTTGTAATTTTCTTTCGATTTTATTTTATCAATGTTCATATGACATGTGCTTGCTCATATGTAGTGATATCCTTCTATCATTGGTTTCTAAGACATGCAATATTTCAGATCTACATTATTGTAACTGTTAAATATATGTTCATATTTTTTACATGCATCTTTTTGTGCTTAAATCGGTTATGTATTTTCAACTGTCAACAAACACATTATTATTATATAAAATACGTTTATACATATCATTGTACATGTTTTTTTAGAAGAAAAAAAATAAAAAATACTTGTTGCAGTAATAAATCTATTTATTACCAGTCAAGAGTATCAGTAATGAGAAATATTGAACAGAATAGATTTTGTCTTTGTATGAAAGCAAGGTTTTCATTTGGAAAAAGTTTGGTGGTTTTTTTTTAAATTCAAAATGTTTTGTCTTTAATTAATAAATCAATGATTTTATGGGTTTTTTTCTTATTTTTGCAATATTGCGTTAAATGTTGCAGTTTCATTAGTTTTCTGCATTAGTTTCATAAAAATTGATATAAACAATATCAGAATATATTTCTAATATCAAATGTTTTTTCTTATAAATCTTCGTAAAATTTTGGGTCATTCAAAGTGAATTTTTAACAAACTATTTTTACCAATTGCAATATATTTTCCGGTCTTTTAGCTATATTTTTATGGGAAGATGATGTACAAAAACTCTTTGTATGAAAAATTCGTGAATATTTCAAAGTTTAATGAGTAATTTCAGGAAATTACTTGATACAAGCATGATGGAAGAGAAGTATGTACATGTCAAATAGGCGAAAAAAAATGTGCAATTTTGGACCAAACAATTTAATTGAAGAAAAATTATTCAGTAAATGTGAACAAAAAATTCGAACTGATGATCTGTGCTTCACAAGCCCGATCTGAGTTATGACAATATTCAACCAAAACCATTGATACAAACAAATTAACAAAACATTTAAATCGCCATCTTGTGACGTAGTGTCTTAAAAAAATATAAATCCAGGTGTATTGAGGTACATGTACCTTAATAAGGTTCGCCCTTATATCGACACAATTGTGTTTGGATTTGGTATTCGCCAGCCTTAAAAAAAGTCAGCTATTAAAAATGTTCTGGCCTATCAAAAATAAAGTTTGAATCGAGAGTTTGAAGTTTTCACACCTTGAAAAAATGTTGGAACATTTCCACCTTTTTTTTGTATATTTGAGTTATTTCTCTTTGTTTATTCCGCTATGGTAACAAATCATTGTTTTCCTTTAAATTTATTACTTTCCAAATAAAAGCTGAAATTGAAATTGATTTCTGTTTAATTCATCCTTCAACTGAAAGAAATATTATATATGAAATTAATTATCATTTGAATGGATAAATTAAATATTTGATGAAAAATATAAGCTTTGACGTCTTAATTGTTTGTTGATGATAATTATTGCATTCACATGCAAGTACATGTATATTACATTCTTTACTGAACATTACATAACTGCTGTCCATTGTGTTGATGTGTTTTTAAAAGATATTTTACCAATGAAACTACGATAATTTTATCATGCCTTCTCGCAAGGTCACAATTCTTGTCATAACTTCTTATGTGGATTTAAATTCTAAATTTTATTCTCTTCCCTGAATGGAATTAAAAGATTTAAAAACTTCAGAATAGCAGTCCCATTTAATTTCCTTATTTTCACCATCTTTGTTATTAAGCAACTTGTTTTCCTCGATCAGATTATTTTGCATTTACCATGCAGTATTTAAATTGCCTTTACAGAGTTACATTCAGCTCGTGTTACTGTGAACCCCCTTGAAACTCTATAATTGGAAAGAGATGGCAATTTTGCATGCTCTGTTTTAAGAAGAATTAGAGGTGTACCTGAGTGTCAAAATATTACCTGTCTATTTGATGATATTGCTGCGAGTATCATTTGAAGATACTTGTATATCAGCCAAAGACTTCAAAATAATCCTCGAGTTTAGTACTTCTTGCGTGTAGCTGGCGATTTCTAATTGCAAAATGTTCGATCGTTGAATCTTCGATTCTTTGTGTTTGTGCCGTGACAAGAAAAGCCCGCAACTGTAAAAACAACAACAACCTGCTTCAAGAATACGTACATACTAAAATTTACAAAGAAAGATCTGAAGAAAAAAAATATGTTATATTCCGTTTTCTTCATGCTGAGACAAAACTTGCGGTAATATAAGTTTGTCCTCTTCAAAATTAGCAATTAAGCTATCATTTTAGTTGAACAAGATGGGCCAGTTTTTATTGTTATACTTTCATGTTAAATACTGAAATGTGATTGGTTAAGACACAGTTAATAATCCGTTCTATTACCCTAAGCGTTAGCAACGCACTTAGCAACGGGAAACATTACAAATTATTACATGCGCGAAAATTATGCGTGTACGGTTCGCTGTGGAATTCACGTTATTCCTATATAAAAGCAGTAAAGTTTCCTTTAGAATTAAGACATTCAGTATAATAAAATAAATAGTTCCTGTTTGGGAGGATAACAGTTGAAATTGACACCTCTCGAAAACCATTGTCGACCTCCGCTTCGCGTCGGTTGACAATGGTTTTCTCGGGGTGTCAATTTCAACTGTTATCCTCCCAAACAGGCACTATTTATATAATGGTATCATTTAAAATTGCTGGGTGGCCGTAGCCAATTTTAGACTGTAATAATCTCCTTAAGATTAAAAATCGCTGAACAAATTGTAGATATAGAAAATTACTGAAATTGAAAAGCTTATTTTAAATTGAATTAAATTAATAGAATTTTTCTTTATTAGATTATAGTTTATAGCTTGACATATCATATCTTAAAAAAAACAACATAAGGTATATCTTATGAGTAATTTGTTGACCACACAGCCTCCTGAACTGAAAAAATTATTAGGAAAGATATTTAGAAAAAAACTTCCTTTAAATTTTTAATCGACAAGATGTAAGTCAAGTGTAATGGTTAGGTTTATCTACAACAGTAAGGTTATTTATTCGTCTGAGCACGTTCCTTTAATTTAGATACAAAGAAACGCGTTCAGAAAGGTCACATACTTTACCAATGACCCATTAGGGGACCTCTTAATTGCATTGCATAATCAGCATCAATGCATTATGTTAAATTTTAGCCTTAAATGAAAACAACCTTTACGTCCCTTTGAAACAACAAAGAAATGCTTTATTTTCATCTCGAGAGAAAGTTGTACGTCATCCTGTAGGGATCAACCTTGGCAAGTTCTTCGCCCAGGGTTCAAATCAAAGTCCTATGTTTTTCCCCTTTGCCTGCCGGGATTAGCCCAGGATTGGCAAGTAAAGGAATGAACAGCCCTTAAGACATTAAACCAATTGCTTTTGACGTTTGTATTTTAAGTTACTGGTGTTAAAATTGCTTAGTGCAGCAACGTGAAATGCAATGATTTTTTATACAAAATGAAAAACATTCGTTTTAACTGCATATACACTGTATACTCATTTTATTTTTTTAATTCGTAAAATGTTATATAATTGATCTGTAACTAACATACATAGAAGAGGTATTTTGCGTTTAACCACTTGCCTATTTCCAGAATTTGTCATACATATATATCTAGGCTTAATATATTAAGCTTTCTGTTTAACAAAAGCGATAACTTAGATAAATTTCATTTATTAGATTATGAATAGAAAATACTTTACATAGAAAATAGGGGCATTAAATTTTCGTTTTTGATCATTGATTTAAAGAAAAAGGAATCGTTCTTTAAGTATTCTGAGGTGATTAAATACAGTCGTGTGTGGTCAAATTCAAGAAAGCCTGAATGGCTTTATCATAGATTTGATCATAAATCGATTTGTAGTATATTCACAGGCAAAGACACAGAAACATATAAATATTTAAATATAAATGAAGCGTGTATTGCAAAATTACTGTTCCTTTTTTGCATTGATGACATATCTTTAAAAAAGAAAAGGGGTTAGTAGTTTATCTTTTTGATTTTTGAAAATCACAAGGACTTTTCATTTATTAGCTTTAAGACATGCATGATATATATAAATATATGTTACTTAACATAAATTTGCAATATCAGACGTTAATCTATCTTTTTGACAAAGCCGTATTGTTCATTTTGAAATGGAATATTAAAATTTGTGAACCTTAGAAAATAACGCGTAAAAGAAAAAGAATCTCCGTTTTTGTAGCATTGTGAATAAAAAAAATAATCATATTAAAGTTACATTCTCTAAGTATGATTCCCTCCATTTTTACGGAAATTGATTGTACATGTACCGTAATTCACAGCTTTATAGAAACTGCAAGGACTGAAATCTAAACGGTCCAGTTCTAACCGGTTTATCGATCGGTCGAAACCATCAGCAACCTATGGAAATCACGGATTGCATGAAATAATCATGATGATGTCAAACTCAAATTCCCACATAAGATTACGTGGCTAACTCTTTTATTTAACGTAGTCATGTACAATAACAATAATTTAGTTACTTTTATACTAAGTTACACTTTGCGATCATGTTATTAATTAAATGAAAGATTCCTGAGGGTTATGGAGATAGCGATCATTGCAGAATTTTTTTTTACACAGGTCTGCTTTCGCAAGTTATGTATTTTTTCTGCAATTTCGCTAGCATCAAAACCCGCATGATCACCCAAGAAAACATTTTTTAACTATATTCATACAAATTCAGTTGTTAAAAATCTACGAAAGTTTGATTTTTTAGTAATATTTTGAAATGTATCATTTTTAGCCCACCTGGGATGAAATTTCAAGTGAGCTTTTCTAATCAAAATTTGTCCTTTGTCTGTCGGCGTTGGCGTTTTTGTAAACTTTTCACATGTTCATCTTCTTCTCAAGAACCACTGGGCCGATTTCAACCAAACTTGGCACAAAGCATCACTGGGTAAAGGGGATTCAAGTTTTGTTTTTTTAAATGAAGGGCCGCACATTCTTTAAAGGTGAGATAATTTAGAATTATTAAAAATTTGTTGGTATTTCACAAATCTTCTTCTCAAAAAGTATTAGGCCAGAAAAGCAGTAACTTGTACGGAAGCATCGTCTGGTAGTGTAGAAATAGATTTGTTCAAATCATGGTCCCCGGGGGTAGGGTGGGGACACACTGGGTAATGGACTTTTACAAAGGAATATATAGAGAAAATCTTTAAAAATCTTCTTAAAAACTATTACGCCAAAAAAATCTTAAACTTGTATTAAAGCATTCTCAGGTTGTGTAGATTCAAGTTTGTTCAAATCATGGTCACCGGAGTAGGTTGGGGCCACAATAGGGGAGTTAAATTTTTATATTCGAATATATAGAGAAAATCTTTTTTAAAAAAAAATTCTTTAAAATATTCGACCAGAAAAGCATAAACTTGTGTGGAAACATGCTCAGATAGTGTACATTCAAATCTGTTTCAATCATGGTTCACGGAGGTAGTGCGGGGCCAGAATTAAGGGACGGATTTTTACATTGGAATATATAGAGAAAATCTTTAAAAATCTTCTGAAAACTATTCGGCTAGAAAAGCTTGAACTTGTGTGGAAACATCCTCAGATAGTGTAGATTCAAATTTGTTAAAATTATGGTCCCCGGGAGTAGGTCGGGACACAATAGTAGGTAGTGAATTTTTACAAAGGAATATAAAGAGAAAATCTTTAAAAATCTTCTTCTCAAAAACTATTAGGTAAAAAAGCTAAAATTTGAGTGGAAGCATCCTCAGATAGTGTAGATTCAATTCTTTTTTTTAATCATAATCCCGGGGGTAGGTTGGGGCCACATTGGGGGGGGGGGGTCAACCTTTTACGTAAGAAGATAAAGAGAAAAATATTTAAAAGCTTCTTAATGTATGCAGTCCAAAAAGCATTAACTTGTGTGGAAGCACAGGTTGTGCAGATTAAAGTTTCATCAAACCATGGTTTCCTCGAAAAAAAAAAGGGGCCACAAAGTGGGATGTGGGGGTTATATCGGAAAGAGAAAAAAAAAGAGATCTACTGTACTTAATTGTCAAGATATTTTGATTTTGATACTGTAATGCTGATTTGATCAGAGTTAAGACTATTGCTGCTCAGGTGAGCGATGTGGACCCTGGGCCTCTTGTTTTAATTTTGCATACGGATACATTGATTCTCATCGATGTGAAAAGAAGCAAGATACCATAAATTGTTGCAAGTGTCTGCTTCCATGGTTACTGAAACTAACGATAGCAACATGGCAAATCTTAGCAATTTTAAAGAATTAATTTTAATATTAGCTAGGATGGTAACACTTATGAATCACTTGCCAAAAAAAAGTGTTCAATTATTTGAAATTTTGTGAAAATATTTTGTAAGCATATATATGATTTTGAATTCCCAAAACTGGTGCCATTAGTTACAATTTTCTTAAGTTAGTTCAAAATGGTTAGATTTCCATCTTTTTGCTCGTGACCATAGCAACCGGTCCCCATAACAAAAATTAAAGGTTGTCTTGCTTGTTTAGTTATCTAAAGCTATCAAATTCTCACGCGTAAAGAATATCGGTGACTTTTTGTTGAAAATAAAATAAGGGATTGTAAGTTAAATTGTATAGGAGGAATGAACCATTTCAACAGCTGTCAATCAAAATTGATGTTTCTATTAGATGTAAAGAAGCAAGCTAAAAAAATAGCTATCAATTTGGTTAATGAATTTATTTTACGAACACAAGAAAAACCGGAACCTTCAAACGGTTTTTATGTAACAGCCGATGGCGTTTCCAGGTTTATTTCTCAATTAATTTCTGGTCACGACCAACACGCATTCATTTCACGGGTCATAGATAGAAATGCACCAAAACACTTAACGCTTTCGGGAACATATCTGAAGAGTGGAAGTTATTTCGCAGTGGTGGGGCTAATGGGAGGAGGAACCCCCGATCTGTACATATATATATAAACGCTGAAAATTGGCCACGGTATCATTTCTTACCTGTCAGTCCTTGAAAACATAACCATGAACAGACTGCTTGTGTTAACACTGATTATTTCAATCCTAGGTGAGTATAATGCTTGTAGTGCCGGACAAATCATGTTCATATGGAATCATACAGTTTTTAAGTTGTGCGCAGTGGTAATATTTCTATGGTTTTGTTCTTTAATCAGGGTTGGCGATGTGTTTGCCACCAGATACATCACCGGATGACTGCGAATGCACTCCTGAATATTTAGACTGCTCTAGTGACTATGAAGAATATAGCAACTGGGATACCCACTGTACCTTAGAAAACCCTAATCCTCACTATGAATACAAATGTTGTTTACCTAAATGGTACTTTGCACCGATTCCGGAATATGATCCACTGGAAGGCAAGGTAGGAAATCAAAAAGCAATTGGAATTTAACCACAATTTTGTCAATTTTCGTTAACTCTTTTTTTTTCATGGATTTTTATAGTACCTTTTGAAGTTTATTTACAAATATCAAACTTCAGCTGTACATGTGTTGGTAAAGCAATTTTCCATGAAATAACGTAACCGTGACATTTTTAAATTCAATGACACCCCGAGTATTTGACAAGACCTTTTAAAAGGTGGTATTGGAAACCTTCATATTGTACTAATGTACTTCCTATCAAAATCAACAATAAAATTGAGTGCAAGTTTATAAAAAAAAATTCTCAAAAATTGGTTACCCAACAACGTAGCCCAATGGGTTACAGCGTTAATAAGAATCTGTAAGTCATGAGTTCGAATCACACTAGCGCCTTAACAATTTTTACCTTTCCAACAATCTTTAAAACATATATGGTCAAATATTGCAAAATTTGAAAATCTGTTAAAGTATTTTGTTTATATTGTACTTTTCTTCACGTTAATATCGAAAGTTTGTCTTTATTGGTGCATCAATCATGTTTGCAAAATATCAAACTATAACATGTGTTCGGTTGATTTTTAATTTGGATTTTCTTCTTTTTTTTCAGAGAATGAAGCGTTAGACATGAAAAGACCCTGTTGTATTAATATTTGTATCCTGTAGCTAGAAATAAATAAAAATAAAATGAAAATACTACAACGTTTTGATCTTTACTTAGCAAACCTGGCATATATATATTGCTCTGGAGTGAACTAAATAAATATAACTCCTTTTATCGCTATCAAATAAGTTGTTCAGAGTTTCTGAACGAATAAAAAAGAAAAATATGTAGCTAAATGCATGAGGCCCATAAGTATGTAACAAGAAAGTTTAACACCTGCACGTGTCGAGATATGTTGACATTAATAAATGTACTTTATCATTTTGAAATATGAATTGCAATAGTTGAAATATAAATCTTCATGTTAAATTTATAAACTGCCACGCAAGTCGTGTATATGATGTAATTCCCCATTCTGCTGTACATTCAGTATTACTTCTCAACTTCAGAACAATTGTTCTCGAATACGGTAATATCTTATGTCCCTTCCAAATAATATGAGAGAGAGAGAGAGAGAGAGAGAGAGAGAGAGAGAGAGAGAGAGATGTATATTGCTTATACTAAAAAAACCTCATAACATGGGAGAATGATATACCGGCCGGTGTTACATGTATACTAGATGTCCTACACTAGTAACGGTTGTAGTATACCTATAAAGCGTTGTTATTTTTTCTTTATTACCTTTACACTTCCTTGATGGCATTTTGGACTACAATATCATTGGTGGATATCATAGCGGAAGTAGAATGACGCATTCATCATTTGAGTTCAACATCCGTCGAAGACAGACGATTTCCAGTTCCATGCATGTAGAAACGGGGGTGTATAATCGCAGTAATTAATTATTTTTATTGTCATATACGCTTAAGTGGCGAAACATTAACAGATAGATCTTGATGGTCAAAAAGCCCTTGATGGCCATATTAACAGACGTATGTGGTCAGAATATCATGACATCGGTAAACAGAAAGACCTATATGTAAGAAGTCACGAGAAACTGGGAAACACAAGTCAATAAAATGTTGACTAAAATTAAGAAAATTATCGGGTTAAATATTATGAACGAGCCTTCATAATCTTCCATCTTGACATGTTATTGGTCTCCATGGTATGTGCTGACCAATATATCACTGAGTGAAAGAACTAGTTGAGGGATCGCAAGAAATGTATGCAATTATACGATATTTAACTCACTCTTTCCATATGATATGAACACACAATTTCTAGAAATACATGTATATATGAGGCATTGCTGAGAATTGGACATCATTATTAGATTCACATTTGCAGGGGTTATGTTTGAATAAAATACTTCCATTTAAAGACTACAACATTTTTAATTCTTCTTTATTCCTGTAATTGTGTTTGGGGTGAAGGGGTAGAAAGACTGCTTTTTTATAAATGTAGATTAATCATTGCGGCCTGTGGATGATGGAAGATTTTTTTTTCAAAACGTCTTACTGCACAGATGCTAAAGAAAAATTTTCAAGTCACAAAATGATACAAAATTTGCAGGAATCGTCTTAAAAAAAAAAAAATGTCAAATACCTCGTACTTCAGACTCGAACATACAAACTTGATTTCCGTAATACTGCAAGTGATTTTATTCTTTATTAAACTTTAGCAAAAGGTTTTTGATTTTAAGAGATAACAATTTTTATGGAAAGTGTCTTCCCAAATATACCAATGATATGATATATTGTTTCACGCACGAGATTTTTTCACAATCATAATGTTCTTAATACATGTAAAACAATAACCAATGTTCCAGACATAGAATCATTATGAACAATTTGTGTAAATCTTTTTGAGCCACTGCGACTTGCATGTCCAAATCTCCACCCTGCACAGAAAAATCCAATGAAATTGACTCCTTTTGCATATACATTTATCAGATCATGATTAACAAATTTCTTAGTGTCAAAATATGTTCTGATGATGGGAAAGGGTAAAGAAGATGGGTGAATAAAACGGCTCAACTGCCCATTTGGTTTAGTCTTAAAATACAATTTCAAATTTAACATTTTTGTCAATCAAATATATTTGATATGTTACAATACAAATTTACAAAAGGGTTATTTCTAACTATATTCAGTTTAAAATATTTTCAAAAACTTTAAGAAAAAATAATAAATCCTTAAGTTTTGGTGGTATCGAACCCAAAACTTAAAAACCCAAAAGCTATAAAGTAACCTAATATCCGGTGCTCTAATTAACCACTGAGCCATTTCATTCACAACTACCAGGTAAGTGCGTTGCGATATGCAATATGACGCATTGGCCACGAATTTACGGACTTGTATTATTCTTTTCTAAAACGTTCATTTGTTAGGCTACAAAATGACATTTTTAAAGTATATTTAAAGTATTTTTAAAGTCATCTCTCCATATTTTGTTGATTTAAAATCGGTTTAAATTCCATTAAACCGCATTTAGACTATGACAAAAATATGGAGCTCAGACCAACTCTATAAATGAAAAGACATTGAAGTTATAAAAATGACACTATTAGGAGGTTTTGACACGCATACGCCAGTTTTAATCAGGTATTAAAAATATTTAAGGGTTACAAACCAATGTTACGTAAAATATACACTGTTTTTCAATATTTTTGAAAAAAATTATCAGATTTAATGATATTTTTATTCATAGTATCTAATCATTCCTCATATGGGCATTTTTCACGCCTTATTCACCCATCTTCTTTTACATGCCATCCACCAATAATATTCATTTTATTGTCATTATGATAGGAGAAAGGAGCTGATTTTTTCAAAAGAAAAATGTTGTGTTTTATTAAGTGCAAATAATTATTACCTTATGCAATGAGCTTCAACTGACATACATCCCATGATTTAATAATCAAAATTTAGCACGAAGAAGCCCGATTAATTTTTACATTTTTATTGAATTATGCACAAAAACACATCATGATAGAATTTATGGAAATCAAAAGATATCCACTTATAAATCAAATATTTGGAAATGGTTTTCAACAAAACAAAAAAAAAATAGATGAACTCAAAATATTCAATCTGCACACAACCTTCAAATCAAAAACAGAATTGATCTTTATTATGTATTTAATAGTTATCTCAAAATATGAGACTCAAGATATTTTTTGCAAATATTGTATCAAGGAAGACAACTGCAAGGTTTTGGCTACTGAAAACAATACTAACAAAGCAAAATCAAAAATTTTGATATTACCAGCCACCTAGCTATTTTCAATTACTTCTCCTCCAAAAAAACACACCATATTTACCGGTATTTGCAGGGGTATTGTAAAAAGTGAAAATCTTTTTTTCATAAATGCATGCTTTCTGCCAACTTTGGTTGTAGTTGACCAGTACTGAACATGTAGTTCTAGAAAAACAAGATGGGAATGTATAAAGGGTTTATATAACTAAAATAACTCTAAACAAAACTTCAACAAAAAAAAGGTAATAGTTCACAAATCTACATGATTTAGCCAGGGTTTTTTTCTCTCTCATTGTTCAAATGATTGATAAACGTTATTAATTATTCATAATTATAACACAAACCCTACACCAAAACTTTTTGACAGCAATCAATTGCAAATCAATCATAAATGACTCTTTGTGGTGTAAAAACACCGAAAAATATTAGATAGACGAGCATGGTGGCCAATTTGTTAAAGTACAGCCACAATTAATATATTAACCCTGGCAAAGGAAATAAAAGAGTTAAGTATGCATGTGTGGTATGGAAAGCACAAGTACAACCTCAGATCTGACCCTGACACCGAAAAAAGATCAGCGTGATTGCATGTTTGGTATGGAAAGCACATACTAGTGAACACATCAAATATACATTTATGCTATATTCTACCAAAAAAAAAATAAGTTATCATGACTCAAGTGTTAATTCTGGAGAAAAAAAGTAAACAAATAAGTACATATACTTGGAGAGAATCTAAGGAGATTGATATCAATCTGTATAGCACAACCATTGTAAATAATTATTCAGCAAAACAAGCTGTAGGTAAAAAAAAAAAATTGTCAAAATGTGACCAATTATAAATAAAGATAAAAGACACAAGGACAACTCATTCAAAACACATACATGTATCAAACACAAAAAGAAAATGTTAGGCTGATGATTATGTACGTGTGATGTTTATTTACGTATGCGTGATGTTTATGTACGTATGTGTGTTATTAGCTGCAATAATGTAGCCCTCTCCGATTTGTTATATCTGATGTTTTATATTACTCCCCCCCCCCCCCCCCCCAAGAAAAAAATATTAATCGATCGGGAGAGGGCTACATTATTGCAGCTAGTGTGTTATATTTACTAATTAAAAAATAATTTTTCACAGTCAAAGATAAAATTCAAAAAAAGTTGACACTGTAAACATCAAAGCATTAGCTGTCCCTGAAACACTCTACTTCCCTATCTAAATGAGCAAACACTGAATGAACAGCATAAAAAAAACCACAGAATGATCTAATGGCTAGGAAGTTTGATCATAACGTTGTAAGCAGTTAGGAAATACTGAATGGCAAGTTGATATAGAGCACAATCCAGTGCATAGTAATTTGTAAACACAAGATGAACAACATTTTCAAAATATTTAAAAAAAAAAAAAAAAAAAAAAAAAAAAAAGATGGGAAAAAAAAAGATCAGAGATTCGATGAACAGAAAACAGAGCCCTCTGAGTTTTGTTACAGGTGTCAATCTGCTGACTGAACCGTTGAAGAGCCCACATTACAGACAGTTTGTGTACAAAATTCAAAACTGATTTATATATCATTGTTTATCATAAAACATAATTTATAAATTGTTTACTCTACTGTTCAAAGTTGCAAAATTATCAAAAATATCTTAAAAAAAAAAAAACAAAGACTTTGAGAAAAAGAAATTCTTTCACCAACTGAAAAATTTGATCAAAATGAATAACAACTTATTCTTCATTTTAAAAAGTATGACATAATTATTCAGATAAAACTAACAGGACAAAAGCAAACAGCAATAGCAAATACTCTAGAAATATACTAAGATTCATAATTCTATAAAAAAAAATAGCTAATTGAGACATTTTATTGAAATGAATTCAGCAATGTTCGTTTTGTGTGACATTATGAATTAAACACACAAAACAAAAAGAACAAAAGCACAAATATTCTATAACCAAATAAATGCAATACATGTATATATTTCCATCTGTTTTTTGACTTTGGGCATTGGAAATTCATTTAAATCAAAAACTGTTCCTGAAAAAAAAAATGCTTGCTATTGCAGACTGTGTAGAACTGTCAGAATAGACTGCAAGTTTCTACTGGCCTGCCTGATAGCCACAGCTAATGAAGACTGCTGGATTTGCATATCGGACCAATCCCCTGATAATTGACCATTATTATATCCCCAGACAATTCCTGGAAATACTTGAGTCTGGTACAAATTTTCCGGATGTGGTGCTATGAGCATATTTCTGGAAAAAAGGGAACAGATTTTTAAGAGAGTGCATGTCATCATTGCAACTAAGGTAAATTTATGCACATTGTGGTTTAATTATCAGACTTATTAACTATAAATTATTCAGTTGTAACACCTGCTCTTCAATCTGAAAAAAGGACAGTTTTGATAAGTTTCTCATGAAATTGACAGATATTTAAATAAAGATTTTATTTTATCTATCAAATTAAATGATATGATTTAGTCATCTTTCTACTAAGAAAGTAAGTCATGTCAATCACACTTATTATCTCTGTAAAGCTTACAACTGTCACATATATGTCTAATTTCAGGTGCAAACAGTACATTCAAATGTTAATTCCCATCTCGACAACAATGGTTCCAATGATAATGGACCTCTAACAGGAATTTCAGACCAGTTAATAATTTGATTTATGCAAGAAGTTAATAGTAGTTTTAGTTGATTTTTTTTTTTAAATGAAAATGAACAGTTTAAAGGAGAGAGAGAGAGAGAGAGAGAGAGAGAGAGAGAGAAGAACAGTGCAATAACACACCTATATTGGGTAAAATTTGGAAGCCCTGCGCTGACGATGAAGATTCTTGGCAACTGTATCAGTTTGTCGTTGATCTCATACAATACTTCTTCACTGTTAACAAAAAGGTCTCATGTAATTCATTAAATTCAATGTTATACAATTCAATCATTCATCCATTGTCAATCAGAAAGATTGCATTTTCTGAGATTAATTAATTTTATTTCTTTTGAATATTGCAAACTAGAGCTTTATGGTGAATATTGTCAACTTATGATGGAATGGAATGTACTTTTAATATGATACATGGTTTGTTTGGTTTTTTTAATTCTTTGGGAAAACATCATCATCTTGAAGCAGTATACTGACAAATGGGGCAATAAAACTAATATTCAGATAATTTATCACATGACCAATTTGTGATCCCATGGTTTTAAAATTTTGAATGAACACCAATTTTCCTTTTAATATATACATTTCAGGTGCAATTTTTTAATAGAAGACTAAATCTCTATTTTCAATAATATATATCTGCTTCAGGAAGGACCTTTTATTTAGCAAATTAAAAAAATCATAAAATTTTCAACCAAACCTAGTTAAAATTGACTCGGTGTCTCTAGAGAAGATGAAAATGTGAAAATTCATAGGCACCATTAACAATAATAGACATCAGGTGAGTTTAATTTGAAAATTCACCTGAACTTTAAGCACAGGTAAGCTAATAATTTCTGCATAAGTAGGTTTACTGATGTATATTTTCACTTTGTAGTCAGTCATGTCTTAAAATGTTTGAAATAAATATGAATCAAATTGTGAACTCACTTTAGCTTGTCTTTATCCAGGTGTGTTAACTCTGTCTGCAATAATCTGGCATGTTTTGAAAAGTTGTCAATTTCAGAAAAAAGGAAATCTGTAAATAGAAAGATGAAAAAATTAAATTAAATGACCATTAACACATTAACTTTATATGTATTAATAATTTTCTAGTTGATTCGAAGATTTTTTCGATTGTTTGTCTGTATGTGTTGAAATTGGAAGCATTAAAGCTTAGAAAGGACATTTTGAGAAAAAAACAAAATTCTCACCTGAACTCACATGTGATGAATTTAACAGTTTTACAATATTTTTGCCATTAACAAGCACATCTGCTATATTTTGAATACTGTAGGGAATCACTGCAGAATCACTCAGTCGTATAATGGCATCTGCTACGATTTGTGTGACTTTGATATGTAAGGTATAGTTGTTCCTGTCTGTGAAATTTGTCAGATAATCTTTTGTATCCTCCAATGTGTTGTATGCTGGATAGTTGGGTAAATTTGGGTATTTCTGTAAAAAAGGGAAACTACATTTATAAGATACAGTACCTAACATTTTTTTTGAGTTGCAGAATATTTTCTAAATACACTTATGAACTGCTTGAAAAAATGGTTTATGGGGTCAAGCTTCACCTCTTTAAGAGAAATGTCTTTTTTTATTTCATATTTAAAATCAGTATATAGTGGTATCATTTGAAAGGTGCCCAATTACGAAAGGTGTGACTAAATGCTGTCTGGTGGGAACTGTCTGTAAAGTTCAAAGACTTTTGTTTTTAATAATGCAGTTATATTGCATATGATGGAATAAAATTAACAATTTACACAATAACAAAAATTATCATGAATATATGACAAAGAGAAATAGAAACACGTTGAAATATATTTCGTAGTTTTTATATAATAAAAATAATTTATATTCCTCTCAAGAATTAGGAACTAACATGACATCTACCAAAATTAATGCAAAAAGAATGCATATAAAAATGGATGTCTAAAATATTTGTCTATCCCTATTTATACAAGAGCTGGTCAGCAAATAATTTAAAAACAAAAAAAATAAATAAATAAAAAATATAGCATATACATTTATCAACAGGATTCAAACCAAAAAACAATTCTTGCATATCTTAAACTAGCAGTTCCAATAAGCTACCATATAAATCAAGACAGAATGACAGTACATGTAGTATGACACGGCATCCTTGTATTTTAATTTTGGCAGATTTTGCTTTTTCAAAAAATGTGGCAAAAGTATATAAATATTTTATTATCTCTGGGTGTAACATCTCCGGATCCGGCTTTTTAAAAAGAATTATATTCTACAGTGAAATGTACATTAATTACAGGTTTTTATCTGGGAAGAGAAGGCCCAGAAAAATTATATCATTAATCATTTGTGAATTAAATATTTTTGCATCAAATGCAGATTGTTGCTATATTTAGACACATATTCAGGTAAAAACTAACTGCCTTTCAAGAAATATTCAGCCATTTCCAAGTTTTAATGAAGCAAAATAAAGATAAATGATTAAAAAATTGTTGCTTTTATGGTGTGCCCATATCCCTATTGAGAAACCAGCTGGTCTGGAGTTATGAAGCCAAAATGCGATGATATATCGCAGAGATATTCGTAATATATTAAATTTTTATTCCATGAATTTTAGACATCAAATTGAATGCCCATCAAGATGATCTACCCTTGCAATGTGGAAGAAATTTTTGTTCAGAGCCCACATTCTTTAAAATTAGATACAAAATCTAGCATTGCGTGTAAAGATCTACTGGAACTTACCTTAGGATTATACATATAGGCAGGGGAGAAAGACGGGACACCGAGATAATAATAAAAGGGGGAATGGTCACTGTCTCCTTGAAGAGCTTCGATTCTGAAAACAAATATTTAAAAAAAAGATAAGTCAGTTTATGTGACATGACAATGGTACGTCTGGAAGCGTGTATGTACCCGAGAATCCCAAAAATATATCACTAGAACTTGTGATCTACAGTTCACAAGCAAGCTACTTTAACCACTGACCTATTGTCATATACAATCAAAACAACTGATACAAACAGTTTAACAAAACATTTATATCGCCATCTTGTGACATAGTGTCATAAAAAGTATATATTTTGATGTGGTGGGGTACCTTTTTAAAAAACCAAAATCCAAAAATCACAACAAACTAGGTCAAGATTACCATTCATCCTTAGTCAGTTAAGAATTCATGGAATTAAGAATAAAAAACAAATTAGCACACATTGAAGCGATTATAAATCAGATTAATGAGGCCATTCCCATTCTGTTATAAAAAATTAATTTGATATGAAACATTCTCATCTACAAAATGGTTTTTTTTCTCTTCAAAATAGGGGTCTGAGTTGAGATGATATCCCTTAATTCATACATTTTTTCGTATTTATTAATTTACACATTTTATATATGATATTGTCAATCCTTCTACAACAATATTTTGGAGCTCCTACTTTGATAGAATACCTCCCCACTTGTTTGCAAGTAGAACTTTTCCTAAGTATGTACGCATTTAATTAATAAGATCAAAACCCTAGAAGAGAGAATTTTTTTCAAAAACTAATTAATGCATCAAATCAATGAACCATGCTTTAAATTTGCACCTTAATATCTGAATTCAAAAGATTTCAAAAAGTATTATGACAAGCTTACCAAAAAATTGCTGATTGTTACCAAAAAAAAAATACACTCAGCATAGTGCTTGTACACTTTTGTATGGATTATACAAGTATAATAAAATTCAAAGCTATATAAAGAATACTTCTAAAGGGAAATTATGAACCCCAGTTGTTTTTCTGTGTCTTCTTTAATAGATTATTAAGATTCACACACCAGCTGACCTCATAAAAAAATCTGCCTGTCAATTTCAATGCTTCTGAAATAATCATAAATCATAATTACATTCCTTCATTGGCTTCCCAGTTGTGTAAAGTACAACACACAAACACCAACACTGACATGCAATGGTAAACAACGACAAACCAGGAACACACAGAGAACTCAAACCAACGCCATTAATCTCCCTGACACATAAATGGCTTTTAATTGTTTACTCTAGTACATATAAAATATACCAGTTAGGGAAAAATAGGGGTTTTTCAGGCATCAAATATATGTTTCAAATATATATGCATTTATTCAATTAACCAATCAAAAAGATATAACTTCTTAATCATGGCTGCTATCCAATTTCAGGGGGTTATAGGGAACTAAAGTTATTTTTCAACACAAAAATCATAAGGATTTTGATAATATTTTATTTCAGTTGAATGAAACATGCATATTGGGTTGGGTGAAAAGTAAAAGGGGGGGGGGGTTGTTGTTGAATGAGTGTGTTGACCCATAGGGAACAGTTCCACTTATCTTTAACTTAATGATGACAAAAAATATAAAACAAAAATAAACTGACAGACTAATCCTTCATGAAACAATTTAGATGTACAGTCTATTTCCTGGTTCCGAACACCATTTGCATAGTAATATCATTTTTGATGTGGAGGTTACAATCAATTCATACAATTTTTAATCAACACTACATCATGAAGCTTTCGAATTCATTTTTACATGTATATCACAAACAGTAGCAATGTATAGTTCTTGAAAAAATATTTAAAAACTATTTCCTATATCATATTCCTGGTTTTAAACTTTGCATTTCTTCAAGGATCCAAAATTTGGTAAGGAGGTCAATGATTGGTTCAAACAACTATGAATTTATGTATATTATATCAGGATGCTTCCATAGTTATTTCACAAACTGTAATATTGTATCTGTATAAGTGATCTATATACTAATGATAATTTGTTTATCATAAGATTATCCAACTTTATTTGTATCTTTCAAGTTTTACATCCTCAACATGGAGCACCAATATTGAACAATTCAAAATCTACAATAAATAAGGATGCCTCCTAGCAATATCTTAGATTGTACATGCAGCATTGCAGCTTTTGAGAAGATTTTTTAAAGAGTTCACTGGTACTTATATATTCCTAGATAAAACTTGGCTCCCCTCCTGGTGCCTAACTTTGCAGTACTATTTACTATGACATCACACAAAAAAAAAGTATTTAACAACACGTACATCAAAAATTACTATTACGGTATGTGCAACTTTAATAGTCAATTAATTGCAAAACTGTAAAGTGTAATTAACTTGCTGATTGCATTGCACTTCTTAATGTGACATCAACCTTGCTAATGCACTTCATAAAAATAAGTGCAGTGGAAAATACACAAGAAAACATTATGCATGGGCAACTAGTCTACAGAAGGCATTTTATCACAACAGCAATCCTTTCTATTCTTCACTGGGAGATTCCCTGAGTTATTATATTATACGGTTATTGACTTGGTATGAGGCCAACATCATATAAAATAAATTGTTTCCCAATGCTGAAGGCCCAACAAATCATATTTTTTCAAATTCCGGTTAACAACCCTTCACTAAAGATACATTTAGAACCATTTATTAATAACTAGACCTTGGACTTTCCGTAGGATGTAACCATCCTTTTAATTAATTCCTACCATCAAAACAAGTTAAAAATGATGCTGGTTTCAGTTGAAATATGCATAGATTGCATAGTCTGGGCTCAACAGACAAACAAATCATGTTGATTTCAGAGAGCCATGGCTGAGTGGCCAGGAAGGAAATAGACAGGCCTATGTGTCATTGCTGTTTGACACAACTAACCCTCTTCTAAAAATGGTTCTATTATAATTTCATGTAACAATTAACCACGACTCATGCTGCACTGCACTTTTTCTTTTTTTTCTTTCCACAGAGATATTGGACAATTATCAATTAATTGAGATGTAGCGGTCCAACAATTTTAATGTAACACTTGCAGACTGATGGACATTGAATTTGTAGGACATTGAATTAAAAGTCATTTTGTAGGACTTTTTGTAGGTTTGATATATGCTGAGGAACATATAATACGTAGAACAATTGAATTTAAAAATCAATTCTATGTATAACTTTTTTTCAAATGACCTATCAAAAACATACATTATAAAAAGAAGTAATTATTACTTATGAAAGGTGTCATAACCAAAGAGGAATAACTGCTTTCAAAGAAATGGATAAATGTGTAAAAATAAGTAATCCATTTGAGTTATCAACAATAAGTATCTTAATCCATTTTTCCTTTGATCTTTTTTTAAGGGGAGGGGTGTTTAGGAGTTATGATTGTTTGAAAACACATTCAAAAGTTTTATAGTTTCAAGTACTGAAAAAACACTTTAAGGCATGAATGAATTTTTCTCTACATGATCCAAATATCTTTCTCTATTATAAGAACCCAAACTGACAAAGCTTGGTGTGGTGATCAAAGTTCACCTTCTACGCATCCTACACATCCTAGCTATGCACTCACTTTGTCTATATGCCCTGAAGTCCCGAGAAAGTTAGGACTTTATAACCAATTATGAGAGCCAAACCCTAAGACCCAAAACTGATAAAGGGATATAAATTTCATCATTTTGGTACAGATCTCTTTGTTCTTCCTCACTGTATCAAGATTTTTTGCTAAATATCTGTTGCTAAAGTCTATTTCTAGAGAAAAGTATTTTTTAAAAATAATTTTACCTGATATTTAACTGATATGCATATTTTTTATATGACCAATGGGAGCCTAACCCTATCCTCAGAGTCCCTTACCCTGGAGACATAAATTTCATAAGACCTCTTCACTCACAATCACCATTATAGCACACATACTTTGATATACACTGATCAAATAACGCAGAGGAAAAAGTCGAGAGAAAGAGATTTATTTCAAGAATGAAATAAGACTCTGAATGATGGAGGTTTTATGATAGCACTACTAACCCTGACCTTACATAAATGTCTACTTACTTTGGCTGTAATGGATTTTCCGGATCCCGATAGGTTTGATTCCATCGCTCCAGAACTGACATATCCTGGTAATCGGGATCGGAACACTTCACAGTGCTGGCTGCTTTGTGAATCACGTCAAATAATAATGGACTGCTCTCCGCAAAAAATGTGTAGTTTCCTAAGATGTAACAAGAAATGTTTGTAAAACAAAACAAAATTAGGTTTTGAGTCAGCTTGGGAGACCCTTTAAAAGGGCTGGATGGTCATGGCGATTTAAAAACTATATTAATCTTCTTTAGAAGGTAGAGTTTCGTATAAAGATTTACGAAAATACTCAAATTTTAAAGCTAAAACATCAGCAATTTTTCTTTACTAAGTAATAGCTTTTGACTATAAAAACCATTTTTAAAATTATTAGGAAGGTCTGATGGTTAATTTGTTGATCATCCAGCCGATTTGACCTTTGTACTGAAAATGAAAATCCAACTAACTATCTGTCATAACCTATGATTTTGGGGAATTTCAAGCAAAAATTGCACATCACTATCTGTTTATGACAAAAGTCTTATTTAATTTTTTAGCATTTAAGATTAACAATGTATCAACACTCTTGTCATGGAAATGTGAGGCAATCTTCATCTAATTAAATGACCTTTGACTTTGAAGATTTATGAAGGACAAATGTCATAGTCATACATATTTCAAATACTTTTATTTTTTCATATTGATAGCTTACTTTTTAAAGGTTCTAAGGCGTTTTTTACTAGGAATTGGGTTTTCACTTTTCAACAGTAATTACAAATCAAACTTTAACATTAACTTAAAGTAACTCACCCCTTACAACTGTATCCAAATTGATATATGCAATGGCTCCCAGTCCAATTTCTTTTTCCATTTCCTTGTTTAAAAACAGAATTAAAGCATAAATGAGAAAAAATACAGGATTAAGATTTTCAAAAGCAGGTATTCTATTAGTTAATTTGATATGTATCTTAATTAGTTAATGGTATTTATATACAAAAAATGTAAAGACAACCCCTTTTTTATTATTTAAAGACAGCTATGTGTAATACACATGTACATGTATACTGCACTGTGTATTCCATTATACAGGTAATAATCTGAATAAACAACTTTTACAAGACAGCCATTTAACAATTAAGAAGAAATTGAGAAAGAAGAGGCCCACGGACCACACAACTCATCAGATCGAGTACCGTATATACTCGCATATAAGTCGGATTTTTTGGAACAGAAAATTGAGTGAAAAATGGGGGTCCGACTTATAGGTGAGACATAGTAAAAAAAATTCACAAAAGAGAAGTAATTTATATTTCTTTTTAAATAATAAACAGATAAATGCATTGAACCTAGCTGTGTTCATTAAAAGATAATTCAAGCAGTAAGTTTTTCACACCTAAGGTGATAATAGATATAGGGGTCATGTCATCTAAAACAACACAAGCCAACAACCCAGTTTAAGGGGCTAATTACCAACCTAATCAGTCAGTAAGGAAATAAATCACTATCATCAAGTTTTCAAAAGGACTCTATTTAAATACCTGGTAGTTTTGGAGCTATTACCAACTTGTAATTAGTGTTATAAATAATAATGGCATTTAAAATCAAAAGATATTGACATCATAGACCCATGATAGAAATAGTCTAGAAGCAATTATGGGGTGAAACAAGGACAATTTTTTTAGAACTCAAAACATGTATGATAAAATGGGGTATTTTATTGAGAGTATCTGTACATCAATTGTCCTGAAAAAGTGACCCGACTTGTAAGGGAATTAACAGCAAAATCTTCAAATTAAAGCTGGAAAAAGGCAACTGACTTATAGACGAACCGTACTTATAGGCGAGTATATACGGTAACAGTTCCCAAGTGAATTTTTGTATCTCTTTCTAAAGTTTTTTAAGATGTTTGCAAACTTGTATTATAAAATTCAATGTTTTTTTTAAAGACATTTTAATTTGTCAAATTGAAATACCTGAACCCACTCAAAGGATCCCACGTGTCCATATTTGGATGCATCCCATAAAGCAAACTTCAGAGTTCTCCTTGGTCTGTAACCTAATGAAATATAAAATATACTAATTTTTATCACAACATACATATCAGCATACATGCCATTGCTTTCTAAAAGAGTTAATCCAACTAAAAGAGGCCCCGAGGCCACATCCCTAGCTTGAGCAACAACAACGTTTAACTGTGACCAAATCAGTTAAAGCTCACACGAATTAATGATTATGCATTATTTTTCTTTCATCTTCAACTACCACCTATTCGTTTGTGATATCATCCTTGCACACCTGCCTTTTAGGGGTGAGAGCATTATATTTAAGTCTCATGGTATTCAGGTATTTCATTCAACCCAACACATTTATATAAAGACACAAGCATTGTTTTGTAGAAATGCAATCTGACAAAAAAAATTACAGTCAGTGCACTGGTAAGAAATATCCGAAGAAGCAACAAACAAATAAAAGTGAACAAAGACTTAGAGAAACATATATGAAGAACAGCAGTTATGTACTTGAATTCATTATAGGGCGCCTGTAAAGTGCGAAACGAAATCGAAACGAAACGAAACGAAATCAAACGAAACAAAACGAAACCAATCGAAACGAAACGAAATAAAACGAAACGAAACCAAAAATCGAAACGAAACGAAACGGAATTTAAACAAAACTAATATCAATTTTGACTACATAAAAGTGAAAATAAATTCATTGAAATAAATTTTTGAACCATAAAATATAACTATACCTGTATGTTTCAGATTGGCGCTGTAAATTTTTAAGCCGATTATCCGAAATTTGCAAAAATTATATAATTATGTAAATAAGCGATGTACATTCCTATACCTTTTAATGTTTCTAATTTGTTTCATTTAATGATATTCAGACGTTTAGAGAGAGAGAGAGAGAGAGAGAGAGAGAGAGAGAGAGAGAGATGCCTTAAAACTTATCAGCGACATCACATAGCAAAGTATATATATACGCAAGTTTTGGAAGAGAGAGATAGAGATATGATGATGATACTGAAGGGGACATTCTAACAACAATTTTCTTTCTATCGATTTGAAATATTGTAAAAATGAAACTATCGAATACAATGTGATTTATAGCATACTGGTTGGTTACCAGTATAATATATATATACATATATATATATTATATATAATAAGAAAGTATAGCATGAATTTGGACGTCGTAATTTGACAAAATTAAAGTGCAATATAAAGAGGTTTGTTACCTGTTTTTTTTACCTTAAATCAAACATGATCTCCTATTTCTCTCCCTTTCACACGCACGCACAATGTATTTGAATCATTTTTACAATATTTCATATCGATATATAAAAAATCGCGTAGTTGGAATGTCTCCGTAAATACTGTAAACGCACTATATTTAGGGTGTACAATATTTGGCGGAATATACTTTTTCAACAAGTTAGCATGGATTTGATTAAGCGCATTTCTGAATTTACCTTTTTATCTACTTATATATTTTACATTTGGCAATGTACTTGATTTTGCGGACGCCGTTTTCCGCCTAAAACGCAAAATAGAATACATAGCCAAAGGGGTAAACAGTTTTATAATACGTTTACAGTATAATCATCTTTATATTGCAAGTTGATTTTGTCAAATAACGACGTCCAAATTCATGCTATACATATAACAACAATTCTTATTATATGTTAGAAACTGGTAACCAACCAGTATGCTCTAAATCACATTGTATTCGATCGTTTCGTTTTTACAATATTTCAAATCAACAGAAAGAAAATTGATGTTAGAATGTCCCCTTTAGTATCATCCTCATATCTCTATCTCTCTCTTTCTTTCATTCTCTCTCCCAAACTTGCGTATATACTTTGCTATGTGCACGATGTCGCTGATAAGTTTTAAGGCATCTCTCTCTCTCTCTCTCTCTCTCTCTCTCTCTCTCTCTCTCTCTTTTTCTCTCTCTCTAAACGTCTGAATATCATTTTTATCATTTAATGAAACAAATTAGAAACATTAAAAGGTATAGGAATGTACATCACTTATTTACATTATTATATAGTTTTTGCAAATTTCGGATAATCGGCTTAAAAATTTACAGCGCCAATCTGAAACATACAGGTAGTTATATTTTATGGTTCAAAAATTTATTTCAATGAATTTATTTTCACTTTTATGTAGTCAAAATTGATATTAGTTTTGTTTAAATTCCGTTTCGTTCCGTTTCGATTTTTGGTTTCGTTTCGTTTGATTTCGTTTCGTTTCGATTGATTTCGTTTCGTTTCGATTGGTTTCGTTTCGTTTGATTTCGTTTCGTTTCGATTTCGTTTCGCACTTTACAGGCGCCCTTCATTATCACCTATTCGCCAGTTTGGATGGAGTTTCAGAGTCAGAATGCAAACACTGCGCTCATGTTTGATGATCATGTAAAGTGTGGCAACCTTTCCTGAGCAAGATTTGGATATTCTGGCAATTCTTGCAAGATATCAAATCTAAATTTCAATTTGTGTAGATTCTTTATTCTGTTTCTTCAAATTTGTTCATATTCAGTTTAGTGCATGCATTACAAAGTCCGAGTAATCTGGATTTCTCGCTCAGAAAGCTGCCATCCATAACTACATGTTTTTCAACCTGTATATATACCACTACTGCTGGGTTGGCTTTTAAAAAAAAACAACTTAATTTTCAGATAGGAAAAAAATGTGCAAGAAATAGATTAATAGGTGCTTGACATTGTCAATAAAAATTGAAATTAATTTACAATTAAAATGAAAATGGTCAAAGTTTGCAACTTCAATAAATGATTTTTCTGCTCATGTTTTTGCAGTACAGTTAACTTTGTATGAAATTGGTGCTCAAGACTTCCTTTGTCTACAAATGTTAAATAATCTGATTTTGGTTGTTATTGGCTGACCAATGGGATTAAACTCACAATGCTCTTACCATAACAATTATCTTTTTGCAAATACATTATATTCAAAAACTTAAATACAACGCAAAGACTGTTTAATATTGAACATGTCACATGTAATATGTGCGTCATATTTTTGTTTGTGTGCATGTCTCTTATGATGAGATATCTTTTTACGCTGTCATAATTAAGCAAAATAATTTCATGGATTCCTTTACTAAAAGTACAAAAAAAATACTTATCAAATTTGTTTAAATATTGAGAAAAAGGAATGTATCATTCTGATTCAAAATGTGCATAACCTTTATCAGTGAAGAAGCACATTAGAAAATCAAGAAATTGACCAAACATATAAAATGGTGCAATCCATATCACCTGTTGTAAAAAAAAAAATTGGTAGAAATAAGTTCCTAACATCCAATCGTAGCACCAGTTGAAAGCCTACATGTACCTGTAGCAGTTATGAAACAAGAGAATATACATGTAACATGGCAATCGAATGCTTTTATAAATTCATGTCAAATTTATGTGTAATGTTTCTTATTATGAAATTATGAAATGCAATACAAAAATGTCTATCTGTACATACTACAGTGTGTATATTTCTTGTAAACTTTACCTTTTAAAGTTAATATCCAGTATATGAATACAAATCATAGGCTATTTCTCTCACAATCTCTATAGAAATGGACAAAATAACACTACTATACCTTTCTTGGTGTGAAAACTGAAAGTACGAAGGAGTTCCCACAACACGGCATAGCCACTGGCTGAGTCTACACCCCCTCTGTTCCAGGAGTCAATGTGAGCTCCAATGATTATGTACCTGTCTACAATAAAAAAAATATACATCAACGGCAGATCTCCACAGTAAAAATTTCTACATCACTTTTGGGTTAAAGCAGAAACATTTGTTGGGGATTTAATGCTGTTTTAGAATATTTCATTGAAAATATTTTTCAAAGAAATCTAATGTGCAGATGGAATTTGGTTGCACTGTATGTATTCTATTATGTGTTCAATATTAACTATTTAATTTACTAACTAAAAATAGTTGGACAAAATTAAAACCAGTAACCTCATTTTTGATAAGAATCTGGTTCATAAATTTTCCAAACTTTAATTATATTATTTGTGGTGCTACATTAATCATTGCATTATGATGTTAAAAATTGTGACGTTTCAATTAGAACATTGACTTACCTTTTTCATACTTTCCCTTTATTTCTGCAACTAAATTTGAAATTTTTCTTTGTACCAGGTTTCGTATTACTGTCATATTGACCAGCCTACAAACAATTAACAATGAGTACTACTGAATGATTTTAAAGTTCATCATTAAAAATGCACTTTTGATCATTTCAAAAATTGTCCTGAAATTGTCTACAGAAATTTTCAGTCAACCTGTCTTAAAATTAAGCTTTATTATTTGAGCCAATGAGAAAAAAATACACGTACACATATGTATGACAGTTTTCTCCTTTTAGAGAATGCATGGTTTCTTAAATTCTAGCTAAATCAATACCTGTCATTCTTGAAAATGCATGGTTTCTTAAATTCTAGCTACATCAATATACCTGTCATTAGAATGCCCCGGTCCTGTTTTGTATGACACCCCTAATCCCCCAATCCAGTCATCCGGGACAGAGGAACCAACCATTGACCTGAAAGGGAAATCAGTCAAAGTAAACCCAATGCATTAACAACTTGTTTAAAGAAGCAAGCATTGATGTTTTACTGACAATTTAAGAATCTGAAATTGAATGTACACTGACCTGACTAGAGTTCTGGCATCGTTGTATGATACAGACTGAACTGGAATACGGGGGCATCCGAGACAGTTCTCCTTAGGATAAGGTTGATGATAAACTCCATCTATACATACGGAAAAAAAATTTCAGTGCAAAATTTCGCAGCCATAGTATTGTAAAACCTTTATTTGTGTTCGAAGTTTTGCAGCAAAACATTGAACTTGGGATCAAAATATCAAGTGATATTGCAAAACCCATGCAGATTTTTACAATGTATTACATGTAAGAACAATCAAGGATTTGGACTACATATCAAATTAGTCATTTCTTTGGTTGTTGATTTGGTTTAGATCCTCAAACGTTATAACTGTTAAGTGCTTTGAATACGCTATCAACGCATACACATCAATGACTTTTCAAAAATTTTGAGTGAAAATTTCTTTGATTTTGGGTTGAGTAATATACATAGAAACAGCGTTTTTTTTTCAGCATTTTTCACTCAGCTTTGTGGCTTGCTTATTATACACAAGTGCGTGCTATACACAAGACTTTACAGTAATATTATATGACAAGGTACCTCTATGGTTACAAATACATGTATTTATTAACTTGGCCAATACCTAGTGAGGGATAACCCGGACTTTGTGGGTCTCCCATCAGTGTGTATCTGACATGATGGGAATGGATGGCCCACCCAGGCAGCCACCAAGTGCTGGGGTACACAGCCTCTGTATTGTTGTTTGCATAGTCCAGAGGATCGGGATAGAGGATGACTCCCAGGGCCCCACTCTCCTCTGCATGTTTTACCTTCAATGAAAGTTTGAATATAACACTTTGAGTTATTGAACAATGTAGGTTGAATATCTAAAGTTAATTTATTTATTTTAATAGCAAAGAAAAATCAAATTCATGTTCTCTGCCTTAAAATGGATGGAAGTGTGTATATTTTCAAAGCATCTCCTCAATTGTCTATTCAGATCAATTGCCATCAGATATTTAGATGTACAACTCAAATGTGTGATATGGCACTGCACATGTAAACGTATTATATTTAATATGTACAGTATTCAGTGGAAAACGATTTTGCAACAGGTTAGCATAGATTTGATTTAGCACATTCCTGAATGTATACCTATATTGATCTTATTGTTGTGTTTATGTTTAACATCTGGTGATGTTCTTGATTTGGTGGAAGCCGCATTCTGCCAAAAATACTGGCTGAATAGAATACACAGCCAAATATCAATATGTGTACAGTACTCTAACATAAGATGGTCGAACCAGAGGGCAATGATCTGTGTCAAACCCCTATGATGGGCTGATGTGCTATTTCCAATGAATTACTTGCAGTCTAATGGTGTGACGTCTGATGGTCTATACACATGCTCAAATGGTACACCCCTTCAAGTCCCATTGCTTTAAACTTAAAAAATTAAGGTATCAAAATTTTCCAATAATTTACTTGATTATGCCAAAATATAATTTATTAGTACATATTGGATTATGCTAAATTCACTTTATTCAGGGTGAAGAACAGGAGCTGCATGGTGAACTTTTTCACTTTTTTCCATTGTCAATTTTTATCAATGTTTCTTCTTTTATTATTTTGAGAGGCATGACTAAAGAAGAATCATCTCGCTTCAACCTTTAGGCTAACCATCAGACTTTTACACCTGTAGAGCCACCTTCTCATCAAGGTTTGGTGTAAACACTAAACTTATGCACAACCATCAAAGTTAAATGGACCATATTTTGTACACATCATTTCAGCACTAGAAATATTGCTTCTATAATGATTGGGATAACTACTGCATTGCTGGTGCTTATATTTCAAGCAGCTTAAATACTCATCAAATATGTTCACTTGGTGTATCAAATTCTTGAAGAAAATATCAATCATAACTTATTTGTACTCTTTCCTTCAACCAACTCTATCTGGAGACATAACGTTACCTTGTTGGCTGGATGGATCTTGCCGTATTTAATCAGTAGTATGCTGTTGTTGACAGAGACATTTAGCTTATCTAACATAGAGAAATCTGTCTTTCTTCCAAAATTGGCAAAAACTAACTTCCCCTATGTTAAAAAAAAACAATAGAAATACATTATCAAAATACACAAAACATGAATAAACAATTAAAGAAAAAAATTGATGGTAAGCTAACAAACCTTACACCCATTTTTTGGCTACGAGGACAGATGTATGATACAGCAGCTTTTAGTATTTCTCAATTTCCCAAGGCCAAGGGAAAAAGTTACTGGCAACAATGGAGGACAATGAACTTACTATTGTCCTCATAGCCAGTAAATAACTATTTTATTATACCGAAGAAAACTTTATTTGTCAGCAATGCTGAGTTACTTGATGGTAAACAAGTTTGTTTGAGTTATCAGACTTGGAATTTAACACAGTGACTCTGATAACGTTAGAGGAGTTCCAAGATTAAACACAAGGGAAATCAAATATTGCCAGTGAATAGTTTCAACGACAAACAGCTCAAAAACTTTCTTCACCGTAAAGGTTGTCTAGATGAAATTGCATATTTATTCATCGTTATTTTACATAGAAAAATACACAGAGGTATAATAATCTTTTTTATATCTCTTGATTAAAAGATCGCAATTTCAAAATTGCATCCTATTCTGTATTTTCTTACAAAAATACTCTATAGATTTTCTATTCAGGACCTATGAGTGAAAGGAAGAGTGAAGCAAGCTCACATACCCTAACCTCCCCCAAAACTTGACAATGCTTATACACATAATGAATGGCAGGGTATGCATTAAATACACAAAATAATTTCATAAAGAGCATACCTTTCAAAAAATCACAAGATAAAAACTACCTGCAAATATGCACAACTATGCCTTAGGTAATCACAAAATTCTAAAAGAGCAGAAATTACCAGAAAAATCGAGGAATCTGAATTTCCTAATAATATGGGCATCTACACATTGTGATCTAAATTCCTACCAAGTTTCAACAAATTCCTTGTAGTGTTTACAGAGGGGTTGCACTTACAAACTGTTCATTACTATATTCAAACTAAGACCCACATTCTAAGATCAAAAGGGCCAAATTTCCTATAAAAATAATGGAATTGAATTTATTTGTATTTAAATATATTGTACAGAGTCAACCACAAAAAAATCACAGACTGGATTCACCTTCACTGATGCCTCTGGAGAGTATGCATTGAATGGCATCTGTTCTGGATGTTCTGAAGAGAAACTGAAGTTTGCATTCCACAACACAGTACCATTTGGCTGTTCTAGTGTTATAGATGTTCTGTTTGGACTCTGACTATTGTAGGACAAGAAATTGATTGTAATAACATAAATACAAATGATATGAATTTCTAAAAAAAAAAATCACAAAGAGGCTCATTGGCCACATTGCTCACCTGTGTAACTTACATCAAATTTTAAAAAACTAGCTTTCCTATGAATATAATATTATTTAAAAATATTAAAATGAATAGAAGTAACACTAAGTTGACACATATTAAACAGCTTAAAGGTCAATACAAATCCTTTATCCAGCAAGCACTCTTAAAAAAATTTAGAGGCAGACAGTGATTTTACAGAGGTCTGATATGACCATGACTTTAAAATGCAGAAACTTTCTTCAAGATCACTGCAGACCTTTTCACCAAAGACACCCTTTGGATAAGGTCTGAGCAAGAATGGGCCAAGATTGCAGAGTCAAGGACAAATATGGTCTAGACTAGGATTTTACACACAGGTAATCTCTGTTTGATGCCTCAGACAACAGATGTCAATAGGACAGACAAATGATCAGATGGACACAATAATAATTACTAGAAAAGTAGAAATGGTCAACACAGTGGGGTCCCTAATTTGAGATTGGGAAAGTCGGAGAATAAAAAAAATTAAATCTTACAGAAATGGATAAGAGAGCAGTACTGAGTAGTTTGTCCAGGTTAGGCCATCGAGAGGAAAATACTGCCACATGTCATGGGTGCCCATCACAACCTTTAAAGTCGATCCAACAGCTGACAGTCCGATGCTCTCTGTCCATGTTCTGTATTAAAGAGATCAAAACAAAAACTTAAAGGATACAGCCCGGTAAAGGATCCATACAATTGTCACAATTCCAGTGTTCATATATGTACTGAATCAGGATGGAACTGAAGGTTTATTGGGGTTTTTTTTCTTTTTTAATTTTTCCTTTTTAATACCAGTATATGACCAAAAACCCCTGACCAAAGTTCAATTTATTTCACAATTTGGGTAAAGGCTTTCTTGCCAAATCTAACCATGTACTCAATTTTCTTGCTAGATGTCCTGAAGTGAAAAGACTTTTTAAGAATTGAAGCACTTTTGCTATCTGATCAATATTGCCTGATCCTTATACACATCAGAACCTCTGAACTAGAGGGCAAGAATTTTACAATTTTTGGTTGATGCATCCTCACTCACCATTCTTATCTTATACTTAAATAACCCTGACCTTAAAGAACTTAAATTTTTTTAATATTGCATTTTGACTGTTTTGATTATACGTACACCAAATAATCACAACCCTTCACACACATAAAGTTTCATAAAGTAAAGAATAATTTTGTCTATCATCCAATAGTCTTGGATTCAATTTGTTTTGTTTAAATAACCTTTGTAAAAAGAGATGGTGAAAGAAATTGTGCTGGTTTTGATATAAGTTCCAGTGCATGACTTGAATCATGAGCAGATCAACAAACCCAAAAAGCTTTTCGTACTAATGATCAATAATGTTTCCAGCACAAGTTTTACAATGTGTATGGTGAAAGCATCTTCTTCCTGCATGAATACAATGGTTACAAGACTTGTCAATATTCTCGCCGAGGAAAAGGAAGCAATATTATATAATAATGACTGGAAGAAGAGAAAATACAAAATTCATGTACTTTCAGATCTGATTTCTTCCATGAACGAGGGCCTATTAGCTGATTATGACAAAAAAAGCTACCATTTAAATGGATCTGAACAATGGCAATTAATTGTTACTTTAAATCAAGCTATATAAAAACAAAGATAACTTTTTTTAAAAAAGCTTTGTTAGAACTACAAGCTACTGAGATAACAAAATTCTTCATGTCTTGATATTTTTATATGATTATTTCAGCTGATAAAAAACCAACAGAATTGCAAGAACATGTCAAATAATGTTCGAGTAATTTAGCATTCTCCATGTACAATCCTGGAAATATTTCTGATATATTAGTAATTATGTTGCTGGTTCTTGTCCCTTAAATCCACACATAAATTCAACTTGTGCATATTCATTACTTTTAAAGTGGATGAAATATTTTTTTTTAATTCCCAAAAATGGATGCAACACTTTTCATGATTGGATGCAGGAATAGGATTTTAATGTTCAGTTGTAGGATGGTTGCCCTAAATGTTCCAAACAAATTCCTGATGCAGGCGAAGAACAATAAAGACAGAAAATCTGAGTTAAACACTTAACTTAACCTGGTAGGATTTACACACAATTTGTTAAAAACAACAGAAGCAATGCCATGGGATATTAGCACAAAAGGAAGAGATAAGATTGCAAAGAATAAAGTTGTGACAACTGTAACGATCATGATATTTACATTATTTGAGGCTTCAAAATTATGTTATTTTGCTCATGAGAGAGAGAGAGAGAGAGAGAGAGGAATTAATTTAGTTTTAAATTAATGTAGTTTTACTGTGGAAGTGAATTCCAAAACAGTTATTTGCAAAGCAATTAAGTAACCTCTAGAGTAATAAATAACATCACAGTTTGTAAAATTGTAGTTTCTGTAAAAAAAATAACAAAAGATGTTTGTGAAACCCTCATGCCCCCTTCCCTTGATATCTCTGTGAAAAAAAAATGAACAGAAAGTGCAAATAATTGGATTTTTTTTTAAGTCCAAGGGGCATAACTCTGTCAAAAATAGCTCAATCATATCAAACTTGACATAGATATTATGATAAATCTCTAAACCAAATTTCATTTAAATATTACAACCTCTGCCAAGAAAATTAACGACAACTGTTGGTGGACTGACCAACCGACAGAGACACAGGCGGACAGCAGCAAAGCAATATGCCCTCCCTTCTTCAAAAGGAGGCATAAAAATATTTTCATCAAATACCAGTATTCCTATATATGATTGACCCAGGAATCATGGTTTGAGCAAATCTGAATTTATATGTGCACTATATCCATATATGCTAAAATTTGCAATTTTTTTTTCTTTTAGCATGAAGGAGTTCCATGATATTCATCTTTTAAGTTTTACCACAACACCCCTCTAGATTAACCACATTTATATATCTATCATAAAAGCAAATGTTATGTTTTCAAAGTTATGAAATCTTGCTGTGGAATGCATAATGACTTCAAAATACATAATTCAAAAGGAGGCTTCTGAATACCCGCAAGTTAAACTTGTTAAAAATGTACTTCATTGATAACAGCATATTTACATGAACACCCCATTATCAATTTCATTCATACAGAACAAGAATCTCCTAAAAATTATCCTTTTATGTTTCAGCTCTCAATTTAGTCACAGTATTTTTATGTTCCTGGTTAATATCAATACATACATGTAGGCTAGCATGATTTAAATTACCAGTGTTCCCAAAAAAAAATTAATGGCAAAAGTTTTAGTTCAACCATAGTGTTTATTTTTCATGTAATGTGCAATATTTGTTCTTTCCAGAAATTCTTTTCTACCCCTTTTTCTAGAAGAAATAAATTTCTTGAATATTTGCAATAAGATTAGAATATTATTTATTTAGAACTACAATCACAAATGAATTAAAACCAAATTAAATAAGAACCCTAGAGAGATACTATCCTAATCATTCAATCAATGGTATCACTTCTTTTCCTTCAGCAGCCATGACAGGTGTCAAGTAATTTCCTGAGACTTGCACTTTAAATAGATTGGCTCAATAGAGTACATATCTAAAGACAGGGATTAATAGTCTTGCCTCATGCCATTGTAAAAATATCAATAAGATCATTCAAAGTGGTCATATTTATATATTTACATCCACAAAGTATGATTTCTTCTACTTTTTATCGAAACTGATTTATATTCATAGCTTATCCCAGTTATGTGTTTTTCTGCAAGGTTGCTAACATCATATCCCGCATGAATCACCAAAGAAAGTATTTTCTGTGTTAATTTTTTGCACAAGTACATTTTGTTTTTCAGGAAATAGAAATGAAAAATTTCATACATTTTTTTATTTGTAATATGGTATACCTGAAATGTAATATTGATATGGAGAAGGCTTACATAGGCATTGCCTGCTGCCAAATCCATTTATGTAAATGTATACTTGCATGATAAAATACAATGTATGTTCAAATCAAATCAAATTAATATTGATATAACCAGTTATTGCAGCAGATTCTGAGGTTGAAGATGCTTAATTTTGTTATATATATAGACAAATTTATACAGCCCATCCAAGTAACATTCAATTCAATTCCGATCTTAATTGTGAATTGTACGTGCATGCAATGATAAAATTTATTCTACATCATTACACTACCACATCCAATCAACTCAGATCTTATAAAACTTGCAAAATAAGGTTCACTTTGTTAGGAATTGCCTGTATTCATGCATTATACCACCAGCTTATTGAATAAGAAACCACATTTCAACACTAAATAAGACCCTCACCAGCCACCAGTATATACGGCTATATGGCCTCAAACTATGGGATTTATTAACCCCTACAACTGGTTTCAGCAATGTTCTGAGATCAATACAACCATTTGCTTTCAAAAAAACATGGTCTTTTCTTCTACTAACTTCCAGCAACTAATTTTGAACACAGTCTGATATAAAAAATTATTCGTATACATGTAAGAGATGAAGCGAAGTAGTCTGGTGTGATAGTATGACAGCAATGATGTTAACAAATGAATTTCCAGTACATTCCAATTCACTTCTAGCAGCTCAAGAGGACTGAGCCAGTGAGGTCTTTTAATGAGGTAACAGTTGTGAACAGAACTTCCTTCAAAGCTGCAAATGATTTCCTGGGCTGCATTTTACAAAAGAACTTACCACACAATATTTTCAGTCTCGTAAAATGATCTTTAAAGAACAAAATTGACATAAAACCATTTGTTTACAAATATTTCAATTCCCATAATTATATTTTCCAGCCATAGGAATAAATCATTGATTAATTGGTGATTAATTAGCATTCATTAATTTGGTCGTTAGTCGTAAGTTCGTTTGTAAAACGCAGCTGTGGTTAACATATCTTTATTGTCATGCATTTATGGATAAAGTTTAAATAGTATTTTTGTGGATTGTTGGGGGTTTCAAAGTTAATCTTTATAGATTTCTAAAACATGAAGATAAATATCTTTTCATTCAAACTTACCTGATATGATCATCAATATTGACAACATCTTGCAGGTCGTCTTGCAGCAGTTTTCTAATGGCTGGATCATAGTCCTACAAAATACAATTATTTGCAATACCACAATACAACCAAACAAGATGTGTTATGTTGTTAAAGCTGACATGAACCTTTAAATACTGCAATAAATATAAAATATGCAATACTCCTCTTAATCTGTCTGGATTACAATCATTTTGCCTGATTATTCTGCATAAGAGGAAAAATCTCATGTAACCCTTTTAAATATTCATGAATTATTCATAAAATTTGTTTGGTAAACATGAACATCATTTTTCTGTAGAAACATTGCATGAATTAATTGCACCCCTTGTGGGGCTCCACTGTTGTATCTCGGGTCACTGAACATCAAATTTTTATCCACACCATGTGGGATTCTACGATGCTTTTGTAGTATCATCAAAAAGTTGAAAAATTGTAGCATTGTGATTTTTGTGAAGACTTCTTGTCAAAAATTCTCTGTATATAAGTATGTAAAACTTTGCACCCCTTCAAGGGCCCCACTATTGGAACAAACATCACAGTTTAATGTTGTCAGCTGCTGGATATGATCAAGTTCAATGTTTGCCTCATCAGTCAGTAATCCAAACATGGCAAATTTAAGTGCTTGCAGTACTAAACGATCTTTTATTTTATAGAATGTGTCATATACTGATTTTTATCAGAGTTATATAAATTGCACTGAATCAACTAACGGTAATATGAATGGAATATACGTCATACATAAATAAAACAACGTAACAGAAACTAGCTGGCAGGCGTAAAAAAAAAAAAAAAAGGAAGTTTGGGTTGATGCTTGCATACACTCTGGAGATTTTTGTGAGCAATAAAATGTCTTCTAAATATATAGCTTAACTCAATTACTATTAGGTCAGCAGTATTGTTTGAAAGACATTTTATTGATTTGGAAGCAATGTTCAAAATCTGGCCTCACTTTCACGGCTCCCCTGTGAATACATACAAATCATGCTCTGAAAGCTCAACCACAGAACGCTTCCACCATCGAGCTCCTATTTTCCTAAATTTTTGATGTTCCTATGCTACTCAGACTGCAGTATACAATATATCAGATTATGATGCATTTGCTACGTACATTTTATTGATTGATTAACATTGTTGTTTGATAATGGATGCCAATTTGATTGTCCTGAGAACTAAGCCCTTTACAAAACAGCCTTATACACTGATACACAATATATGCAACAAAGCTCATCAAATCCCCTTTGTTGTTGCCTCATAAATAATTCTACATAAATCTTCTCTTTCAATCTATACTCATTGTTTTGTAGCTTCCAACAACCTCTATTTTTATAGATTCAAGAAGGTTTTATGGCATAATTCACAATTGCATTTTTTAATTAAAGAGAATTTAAAGTGCTATCAGTAATTAAAGTCAACACTAGCTGGCAATTAATTATAGTTATCTCAACTGGAACCTTTATAAAGTGTGAAGCATTTTAAAATGATACCCTGATGATTAAATTGGTACATGTATATCATATTGAATATGGATGAACAATCTGAGGTTGCAGGTGCATGCTTAAAATCTTGACCATCTTGAAATATGGTGATCATTGCATATAAAATAAGATTTATATGTAACAAAATTATGACATCACACTACAAGGAATCTTTGCCATACCAAATATTAAGATTGAGCAGAACTTGTTTTTTTATTAATAAACATGTCTGAAAGACTAATCTGCTGACATGTCTTTCTCCATGAATTACTTTAAAGAAGTTTTTACACAAAGGTCCAAATGTATGGGAATAATTCTTCAAAGATTGAGGTGAACAGGTTAATATTGATTTTGATGAATTTAATGGCAGAAAAGAATTTTTTTTTTTTAGTTTTGCCTTTTAATAACATGTACAATTTTTGACCCAAAAAAATTTGACAGGAAAGAAAAAAAACAATGTTCATGAACGTTATTGATGATTTTGCAGTGATAGTGCAGCAAGCATGTACAGGGTATAGTACTTTTTGTTTGGGTCTGTGTTGTTTTACTAATCAATTATTTCATATCAATAGACATCTTACTCTCTGAACTTTGTATAAAAAATTAAAATCTTTTTTTTTTAAATATAATTTTGAAGATTTTTTAGTCACTGAACCAGTCTTTTTTCATATATCAAATAACACATCAAACTTTGATCTTTGTAAAATTTTGAAACTGACTTAAAAAATTTAACTAAAGAATTGAATTCAAAATACAGTCAATCTTCATTTTCTCAAACTAGATTGGACTGTTTAAAAACTTCATAATATCCGAGTACTTGACAATAAAATATAAAAAAAAATAAGTGGTTTGGACTTACAAATCACTTCGACATATGCATTGTATTCGAGATATCAGTTTTCAAGATATCGAAGTTCAACTGTACTACAGTGTTATTTACCTGGTAAATAGGAGAAACAGGCACTGGTGACGGGTCTGGTTTGGGTGCAATGTACTTTTCATGGATGTTTCTTCTGATAATGTAACCGATGATGAGGCCGGTGAAGAAGAAGACTACAAGAAGAAGCACTTTGAGGGCATTCCCTTTTTTGCCGGAAAAGAAATCAGCGAGGCCCGACGATGCTGTCTTGTCAAAGTGGCGATACTGAATGTCTACTATGTCAGACTCTGCATCCCATCGCGACACTTGTCTGCCTGCTACATATTTTCCTTTGCTAGGCATCCTAAAAATATTTTGGAAAACAACAAAAGTTACAAGGTTATTTGAAATAGTCAAAGTGTCATGGTTTTGATGTGCTGCAGCCGTAGCTGTTTCTGAAAATGTTTCATATAATCTGATTGCATTCAAGATCTAATTATATTTACATCCCCAGGGTATCTCCTTTCTTTATTAGAGAAATCGATCAGCAGTCACAATAGTTTGAACAAAAATCCAAATCTTACCAGTTGATGAAATACAATTCAAAGTGAAATTCCCTGCATTTTAAAAATATAAGGGGGAAATACTCAATAGATATAAAAACAAACATGATAAGCCACTAAAGAAAGAATTTTACTGCAGGTATATTCATCCATTAGTTACTTTTATTCTTTACCAAGATTTCCTCCAAATTACTCCTTCAATAGCTTAAAGCCCATATTTCCTGGCTCAGCTCTTTTGAATGTAGAGATATGTCACAGCAATTAATGCAATATAATTTGAGTTCAATAGTCAATAATAAGAGAATTTGCATTTAGATATGATTCATTTATATAAGGAAAATTTCTTTGCTATACTCATAACCTTCATCTAACGAGGAACGGCAGTGGTTTAGCCACCAAATTAAGCCTTAAGCTGCCCAGTATCGTACTAGGACAATAATTACCTTGCAAAGAGAGCATTCACTCTTTTCTGGTATAAAAAACCTTTTTTGTTTCCAATATGGGATTATTTTAAAGCTTAGGAGATTCACTCCTTGTCCCAGACTTATATCTGACATAATGGGCCATATTTGTCATGTAGTCCTTAATTGCTTAAACACTGGGCTGTCATTGTTTGGTACAAGGAGAAAAAAAATCTGTTTTTTATTTCTTATTTATTTTTTTTTTATTTCATTTTTTTTTTTTTTTGCAAATAGGGAAAATGAATATTCATTTGTATTGTCAATGAAAAGACATTTTATCATATTAAATCAGTTATCATTTATGAGAGCATATCAATTAATTTACATGCATGTACATCAAAAATATCCAAGTTACACAGCCAATATCATAATTAATTTTTAACAACATATTTTATAAAATTGTATGACGTTGAATATTACAGTAAAACATGGTTACACTGACCACACCTATGATGAATTCTTAATTACAACAAACTCTTCCTAAATTTTAAAGCATATAATTAACACATCAGACCAAATTTAATGAAATTTACATTTATGAATAAATTATTATTCTAATATTTTATCATGAAATTGCATCTAAGGGATAATGTTAACCAATTGAAAACAATTAGACCGTAACATGACTATCTTCCAAAAACTGCATTTATATCATCATTTAAATGAAGATTTGAAGCATAGGAAATGTATACGTAATAATATACTATTGTCAATACATTCCAAAAAGAACAAAAATTAACATTGATAGCAAATAACAAATAAATGTTTGAAACAAAAAAAAAATTCAGATTAAAAAAAAGTTATTAATAACCCACCTGTTCAAAAACACGAGCAGATACCAATGCTCCAGTCATTCTTACATACACTCACAATAATACTTCTCTAGCTCGGAGTATCAGCCACTCCAGCACAATGATCTAGACATTAATTGATTGAGTTAGTGATCCTGCTCTCTTTCATACTTCTTTGTTACAGCAACAACTGTCAGACACCGCCGATGATGGAGGCAGCAGCCTTAGGGCCGTTCCTCTTGCCATTTTCCCAATAATCTATGAATCTCATGCATTAGATTTCGGTGCACGGTGAAATGTTATGCCAGCACAACTATGGACTATATAACATTTCTTGGGTAAATATTCAAGAACCTAATCAGCTAGGACACATTTAGTAAATGGGAATCCGGTCTGAACATGGATTCTGTGGCGCTGTTCAAACGTATCAACACACCATACAATCAAGGAAGCAAAATTGTTTATTGATATAATGGAAGGAATGGCACTTATTCAAGGAAAATTTCCTTCACTTTGAGTCTGGTGTTATATAACAACAACAAAAGATTAATTGTACGGAGATGTTGCTTAATATGAATCCATCAGAAACATTCAATTGTAGTGCTGTTTCATATATCAAACAGAACACAATTGGCAACCATTGAACTTTTAAAGTGTCATATTATTCACCCAGAAGTAGAATTAAGAGTTTTTTTCAGAGGCCCATGGACTATTTTGTTAACCTGAACAACAGTACCAAGTGATGTTCCGAGCTGCTGTATAGTCTTGATCGATAACTTTAAAACATTAATGTTTCTAGATGTATATTGATTTCACAAAAGCTACAATTCTAAATGAATGATATATAATATTTGATTTGCAAGCTGTAGTGACATTACCTATGGCAGCATTCACTGGCAACTAGCTTTTACTGGCACTCCTAAACTGGTCAAATTGTGAAAGTTGCATTTAAAAATAGTGGGAAGTCATCAATATAAAGTGGTAGTTCAACTCTAGAAAAAAATTCTCTTAGGGCCACTTAATTAACCTCAGACATTCAATTCTATATCTAAAGATTCCAATTACCACACAAAAGTTTATTTTCACTACACTCATACACTCACTCAATGGGTCAATTTAAACCAATGTCAGGCTATTTAAAAAGAGTAAATAATAATACTTTGGTACTGAAATTATCGAGTTAAATATGTTCTCTTGGGGAAAAAAGTTGATTGTTTTTCAACATCAATAAGTAAAAGTTACATGGGGCACTTGCCCCATTGAACAATAAATGGGCTTTGTAATAAGAGAATTTTACACAGTTTTGCCTTTGGCAACACCTGCAATTTTAAATGAACTAAGAGAATACATATTTTTGAAAGACTTACCTTTTAGATAAAGTTTGGAGAACTGAAGATATTATTCTAGAGCTCCTCACCAAACATATTGCTCAATCATGTCAGCACATAAGTTGATGGAAAATCTACCATAGTTTATGAAGGACATGAAACTTTTATGGCATCTTCTGGAAAGAAAAAAAAGCAACTTGATGAAAATTAATATTGTTTCATAATGATATTATCCATACTACAAATCTACAATATAACAAGAGACAAGTGAAACGCTGTCAATGTGACAGCAAACCGGGTTTTCTTTTATGTGAACTGTATCCATAATCCATGTCAACCCTGAATTGATAAACACTACCTACCGTATCCAGAGAAATGAAGTACCCTATATGCAATATTTTGCCCAAAAAATGACTAAGTTCAAAAGCTTGTATTTTCTTTAAAAAATATCAGTTATCAAAATCCTAGCAAAATGCACACTTCTAATATATGTACAACTGATCTGTATAAGAACAACTTCCTATCTTGAAAAGTGAAGGAGGATTTATCCGTCCAAAAGGGGTACCTATTTGCAATATTTTGTCAAAAAATGACTAAGTTCAAAAGCTGCTATTTTCTTAAAACATAGGTAATCACAGATTACAAAGCTCACCGAGATGAGACATCACCCTTATGAGACTTCACCTTTATGAGACCACCTTTATCATATTAAATGAAAATCATACTTTATGATCTTGGATATTCATGGATTCTATTTTGACACAATATCGTATATCATCTGTTAAAAAATTGTATGATAATCATATGTTAATCAATACAATAATATAAAATTAAATATTGCATCCTATCATATTTACAACATATATCATATAATACATTAAAATACCATAATAAACAATGATGAGATATGATATCGTAACATATGATATGACATTGTATTGTGTTATACGTTATTGTATTTGATCACATAATACAATATCATAATATATAAAACAATATAGTATTATATTACAATATCATATTACATAATACATCATAACATTGAAACATATGATATTATATTGTATAATATAGTATGATATTGTATGATACTGTATCATTTTTGAAACATAATATGATATTGTATCATATGATACAATATAATTTGATACAACATTGTATCATATCAAATGATACAATATTATGTGATAAAGTAAAATATATAATACAACATTATATAATACATATTGTATAATATGATACAATAATATATTTTACAATATCATACAATACATTTCATGTAATGTGATAATATATCATATAAACCAATATCATATTATACAATATCGTATGATACGATATTATATAATATTTCAGTATCATATGATACAATTTTATGTGATATAATTCTATATTACAGAAACTATTATCATATTATACAATATCGTATGATACAATATTATAGAATATACAAAATGTATCATAGGATACAATATTATATTTTGCAATATCTTATGTAATAGTATCATGTGATAAAATAATAAATTAATAATACAATATAATATTATACAATATTGTATCACAATATACAATACTTTACATAACGATATCATGTTACAATATCATAACATAAAATATCCAAAAAATTGATACAATATCATATCTTATCATATAACTTTATATAATATTACATATGATATTATATTGTATCATATTAAACAATATTGTTTCATACCATACAATATTCTATCATAGGAATCATGTTTTATCATTTATCAACAAACACATCTATCTATCGAGCAGGTTTGAGTGAGATAGGAGATTTCTTTAGCATCCTTGATAATGGAGATCAGGCTCTGCATCTGAAGCAACCTCTGCGTTTCATTTATAATATAGTTAAATCAACTATGCAAGCTATCATCTATAAAACATTTGACCTGTTCCAAAAAAACTAAACCTCATCCAGCATCCGAAACCTATGGCTCAGATTCAGCATTCAAGCCTGTCAGGTGCATCAGTATACATAAGACGCATCTCCATGCAAGTTTGGTGAAGTTCAGACCAGTTATAACTAAGATATCATCATCAGAGGGCACTAGCAATTAAAACCTTAACCTGCTCCAGCATCTGCAACCTATGGCTCAGATTCAACATCCATGCCTGTCAGGTGCATCTGTATCATAAGACACACCATCCATTCAAGTTTGGTGAAGTTAGGACCTGTAATAACTAAGATTTATTTTTTAGCATCCTTGATAATGGAGATCAAGCTCTGCATCTGAAGCTTCCTCTGTGATTCATTCATATTACAGTTTAATCAACTATGCAAGTTTGAAATAGTACTATTATCTATTAAACATGTGACCTGTTCCAAAAAACTTAACCATATCCAGCATCTGAAACCTATGGCTCAGACTCAGCATTCAAGCCCGTCAGGTGCATCAGTATCATAAGACGCACCATCCATGGAAGTCTGGTGAAGTACGGACCAGCAGTAACTTAGATATTGCTATCAAAGGGCACCTGCAACAAAAACTTTAACCTGCTCAAAAAACCTTAACCTCCTCCAGCATCCGAAACCTATAGCTCAGATTCAGCACTGAAGCCTGTCGGGTGCATCAGTATCATAAGACACACCATCCATGCAAGTTTGGTGAAGTACGGACCTGCAGTAACTTAGATATTGCTATCAAAGGGCACCTGCAACAAAAACTTTAACCTGGTCCAACAACCTAAACCTCCTCCAGCATCTGAAATTTAGGACTCAGATTCAGCATCAGAGTCTTTCAAGTCCATAAGTAGGTCCAGATGCATCATCCATGCAAGTTTGGTGAAGATAGGACAAGTAATAGCTTAGATACAGGACCTGCAACAAAAACTTTAACCAGGTCCGGACGCCGACGCCGACACCGACGCCAACGCCGAGGGTATAGCATAAGCTCCCCCTGACTTCGTCTCGGTGAGCTAAAAATTATCAAAAATCGAAATCCTAGCACTATGCACACCTCTAATATATGTACAATTGATCTGCAAAAGGACAACTTCCTATCTTGAAAAGTGAAGGAGGAGTTGTCCATCCAATAGAGGTACCCTGTATGGTATTATTTTCTGTACAATAAGGGTACCCTTTTGGCAGCCGCCCACTGACCCGCCCCTACGCCATTTTCATCATTTCAGTAACTAGATTTTTTGTGTGAACAACATATTCATAATCCATTTGTCAACCCTGAATTGATAAATACTACCTACCCAGAGAAATGAAGTCCCCTTTATGTAATACTCTGCGAGAAAATGAATGAGTTCAACAGCTGGTATTTTTTTCATAAATCATCAAAAATCAAAATCCAAGTACATTGTGTAATACATGTATGCACATCTCTGATATATGTAAAATTTATCTGCAAAAACAACAACTGTGATTAAAATCATTATTTAGCATCAAGATCAGGCTCTGTATCTGAAGAGCAAATCTAGCTTTATAAAATATCAATAGAACTATGAGACTAAAATGGGCTAAGACAACATTCAAACCTGTGTAAAACTACTCCAAAAATCTAAACAGTGAAACTGCCTTAGCAATCAGATACCTATAATCAAGATCAAACTCTGTATCTATAGCTACCACTACATTACACATCCATGGTTATGCATATCTTCATAGTATACTTTATATGGAACCAGCATAAACATGCTCCAAATTCCTAACCTCCTCCAACAGCTGAAATTTATGTAATTTCAGTATGCTTAGTCCTTAAATACCCCCAGATGCACTGGTGTCCAAGCAAGTTTGGTGAAAATATAACCAGTAATGAATTTGATTTGGTCATCAAAGGGCACTTGCTCCAAAAACTTTAACCTGCTCCAATACCTTAAAATCCTCCAGCATCTTAAATTTATGGCTCAGATTTAGCATCCAAGTCTGTCTAGCCTTTAAATATATTATTTGCTGCACCCCAAGCAAGTTGATGGATTTAAAAGCAGTAAAAATAATAAACTGTACTAAAAAGTGCAAAATTCATTTTCTTGAAAATCATCCTGTATGTTAGTAAAATTTTCTTAGTTGCCATGGATACTGTACTAATGAAATCATAAAACAATTGTGTTTATACCCTCTCTGTAAGCACATATAACTAAGAAACATTAAAGCTAGGACAGTTATATGTGGTACAAGACAAACAAGAAACTTCCATTGAAAAAAATTCTAGATAATGTACAGTTGAACTTAAATGTCTCGAACCCTGATATTTTGAATACAATGGATATGTCCAAGCGATTTTTAAGTCCCAACCACTTTTTTTCAAGATTTTACCCTCAATATCTCAAACACTTGGATATCTTGAAGTTTTTATACAGTCCCCTCTAGTTTGAAATAACAAAGTTTGACTGTATAAGTTAAAATCAAGGACTGATAGCATGTTTGGCTTATGAAGTTTCCTCAAGAAAAAGGTATACAAAAGGGTGTACAATGCAATCTGCATATATTATCCAAGGCATATATTAAGACATTACATAATAAGTTGGAAACACTGACAGGTTGGGCACCCCCCCCCCCCCCTCCCTTTGGTGTTCTGATCCTCATTTGGTGGTTAAATACCTATGTCATATTTTATCTATTAAATGGGAATAATTTTTCATTCCTTTCGGATTATGTCTATCTGAACAAAAAGCACACCATGTTTCCCAATAAAACAAGTACTCCAAGAAGTGTATTTCATAATTATATACACAATCTTTTGAAAAATTATGTGTCAATTTCTTTTCTTCATTTTTACAAAAAATGGCTAAAAGCAAATGCATCCAAAAGGTTTTGTATAATACACATTATAGTCTGTCCCAAGTTATTGCTTCCATCACTTTTTGATGATTTTTAATAAAATTACACATACCTGTGAAAGAAATACAGTTGAAATCGTTAAAAGGGAATATATCCAAGATATCTTCATTGAACAATTATCCCTTTCCACTCACAAAAATTCACAGGAACGAAAACAGATTCCTTACGGAGATTTGTAATGGGAAATGTTTACATCTCTTCTCCATTCGGAATACACTCGGAATACATCGCGCAATTTTTCAACGTTATCATCCGGGCTTATTAATGGCTGTTGCAATGCAAAATCTCCGTAGACTTTCAATTTCGGGATGTGTATTGAAACCTGAAGCGGTAGAGGGGGTGTTTCAAAACAGTTAATCTGGACATTTTATATATTAGTGGATGAACGTAGTTTGTGTACGAAGGTATTTACTATTATTGAATTATCAAGCAAAAAGTGGTGGAAGCAAAAACTCGGGACAGAGTATAAATCAATTTTTAATTCAAAAAGTTTCACATAGAATTTGTTGTCTTGGTTGATTGTCAAGAAAACTGATTTCACATTTGCTGACCGTCTTAACTTAAGCTATCCAAGTAACAATCAGTCCCTTGTATATTTAAAATTCATTGAATTGCTTTACTTTCATTTTTCTATAGTTTAGTACTGTATCAAATGAGCAACCAAAGTTTTCTGTAACGAATGTATGATGAAGAAAACAATGTATCAGACAATGAAACATTCATAAAAATCATAAAAATAACATCCTATGCTTGTCATTTAGTTAACTAATACAAGAATCTTATGATGCAAAGAAATTATGCTCTATAATTTGCAATATCATAAAAACTATACTTTACCTTATTCGAACTCCGTAATATCACTCTTTTGCAAATGAAGGTACGATTGTTCCAGACAGTGAGTGCTAGATAACTTGTACCTCAGACAACTCATACCGTATAGAAAGTTGCACTACAGCAGAGACATAAATAACATTGTTATTTATGTCTCCGACTACAGTATTTAATTTTACTATATATTCTTACCAAATTTGCACAACTTTACATACAGATTAAAATTTCAAAACGAACTTCTGGAAAAAATCCTCTTGACATCTTTTTTAAAACAACGCTTCGTGCATTTACAATTTTCTAGCAAAATACACACGTGCATCCAGCTAGGCGTGAGACTTTCTTTACCTCGAAGTTACACATGTGCTTGAAAATCAAGCCCGGGCCTTTTCATCCCCCTCCGGAAATAACATGCAACAAAAATTCAAATGACCTCTCGTTATAACAAAACTGGGATAGTTAGACCTCTTGTACACATTGTTTTTCATCTCATAAAAAAAATCAGCCCCTGTCGCGTGCGGAAACGCTCCAAATTCAAAGGAAAATTCGGGAATTATTTTGCATCAGCCATGTTTTGACCTTCTGTGAAATACCGTTATGACACCAGAAATCCTTACTCCAAAAGAGGAATTCAAGGGACCTGTAAAAATGAATTAATCTTTGTAGCAATATAAGCATATTCATGAATGTTTCTTTTTAGAAAAAATACGCTAAAATAAAAAATGAAATAGGGATTTAAAAAAAAAGATTTGCCAAACTATTTTTACTGTTTCCATCACTTTTTGATGAATTTTTACGATAATACGCATACCTGTCCAAAAAAAGGACAGTTGAAATCGGTACAAGGGGAAAATCCGAGACTTTTTTTAACTTCCCCTTTTTACCCGGAGATATTAACACGAACAAAAATAAATTTATAATGGGAAATATGTATGTACATCTTTCTCCATTCAGGTGTGTTCTCGAGGCACCTCGCACTTTCAGTCATCCTGGTACTTTTTATGTCGTTTACAATGCAAAATTCCCGTAGACTTTTCTGTTATGTGCTGTGTATTAAAACCTGTCCTCGTTTTACTATATTATGCATATATCGTAAACGTATTTATAAATTTACTACAGTATTAACATTCTAATTCATCAAAGGAGACATTTTTAAATATATTCGATCAGTGCCTAATATCTATTCAAGATATATTACTAAAGTCAGGTACTCTTTACACAATTGTGCTAAAAATATAGTTCCATTCATCATCAGCAGATACAACATAATAACAACATAATAACAAAGGTTAAGGATATCAATGTTTATTTTATACCTGAAAGAAAACAAAATTAATGTACAATTATTTTTAAAAATCACCCTTTTCAAAGAAATATAAATGTGATCATGAAGTATTAATACGCTATCTTTTTCACGAAAATATAGGTCATTCTTCGATTGACTATTTTTCACTAATGGATATTGCTTATATTAATTACAATAATTATTTTACTTTCATGATTATTGTTCGGTAGTTATCACATAATCTCTTTAATTGTATATTTTATTGTATATGAGTGTGTTTTTCTTTTCTTTTTTCTAATGACGGAATGGTTATGCTACACTTGCACCATATTTCTGATCGCACTCGTGTAAACTCTATTTAACAGTGTTTAACATGTTTAAGGACGTGTGCACTGTTTACTAGTGACGCAAGACTGGCGGCAGTATTTGATAAGGACATGAAGAACTATACTCGCCAGTTTTCTTAACAAGTTCAGTGATTTTAACTTTGATTTTAACAGTGTTCGGCTAAGCGCACAGTATAAAAAATTTAAAAGTCGAAAATCTTGGATATGGGGTAAACCATATCTATTCTTGTTTAATCTTATAATATCACAAGTTCTAAGTAGTAATAATCTCATAATATTCAAAATTAGATATGCGAATTGAATAAAACACATCTTATAAATACCCAGTCGCATTAATATTTGTAGGTATGTGATATTGTAAACATCAGAATAAAATTAACGTTTAATGCAATTTAAAAATTGTCAAATTTCATAACTTGATTTAATTACTAAAATATTTTATTTTCATAATCGTGTTTTTTTTGGGGGGGGAGGGGGGCTTAATATAAAACACGACCAATAATTCGCAGCAACAGTTACTTTATGCAAATGTCATATGGTCTGATTTGGTCATCATACCACTATTTAAGACAAAAGATCTAAACTATAGTATCATCTTTTGCAAAATAAATTATATGAAATACCGTGCCTTTTAATACGGAATGCCTACTCGTTGCCTTTTAACAAGCTTTGCTCTAGTTTGATACCAATATATTTGATCTGATCAGATGGGATATTATAATTAAGCCCTTTTAAATTTTCATTATATTCTATGAAATCAGATAAACAAAATCCCTACACAATGCATAATTCGAATTTTATCACGTTTTCTTTTTGGGTTTGTATGTTTCCATTTAGGTCTATCATATCTATTTGGGGTATATCAACGTACCGCATAAAAACTCATCCTAATCAATTGGACGTTTTACGCTGGCAAAATTAATACATGGCTTTAAAGTCAGGAAAAAACATGATTTGAATTTGGTGGGTATGCATTTATTATTTTTACTCACGGGCCCTGGAAGTTATTGTAAATAAATTGCATGTGCATGTATAAAAAAGTAAGGGTAGGACACTCTTTTTGGGGCGAAATCGGGTTTGACGAAGTCTGGGCGTTCCTCAAACGAAATTTCGCGATAAATCGTTCAAGTATACTTTACTTACGATATATGTATACATTCGTTCCGCTCCAATGCTGTTCCGTCGAAGAAAAAGGTGTTTTTATACATCCAAGTGCCTAAGAATTTCGCTAGACTGGTTTACATCCGGTTTAATCGCAGTGAATTGAAAGATAAGTTCTGATTGGTCAATAATAAAAAAAATTCTGCTCCTTATAACTGATAACAATTTATGGTGAGTATGAATCAAATGTTTGAAAGGAGTTTTGCGTTTAGATACTGGGTAGTTTGGCCTTTCAACAATGAAATGCGAGAATAATGAAGATTGACAAATATTGATAAGAATTTATTTTATTATTGACCAATCAGAACTTACGTTTCGATTTACCTTTCGATTCACTGCGATTAAACCGGATGTAAACCAGTCTAGCGAAATTCTTAGGCACTTGGATGTATAAAAACACCTTTTTCTTCGACGGAACAGCATTGGAGCGGAACGAATGTATACATATGTCGTAAGTAAAGTATACTTGAACGATTTATCGCGAAATTTCGTTTGAGGAACGCCCAGACTTCGTCAAACCCGATTTCGCCCCAAAAAGAGTGTCCTACCCTTACTTTTTTATACATGCACATGCAATATATTTACAATAACTTCCAGGGCCCGTGTTTTTACTGTTACCTTAGAATAGAATGTTTAGAAAGTTATCCCGAAGGATAGGCCTATTTTTTCTGGCAGGAGCGAATCAGTAAAAAGTGTTCCCCAGAAAAGGTTATTCGACAATTTGTATACATTAGCAGAGGTATGCATTGTTGACCGTGTACATAGAATTACCGAAATACCCGCGATTTACCGAAATACCCGATGAAAACACCGAAATACCCTTCAAAAACACCAAAATGCCCATTATTACGCCATAAAGAGTGAATGTCTAGTATTTTATATAGATAGTTATTGTATTTAAAGTTAATTTTTTGAATAAATCAGCCGATTTTCGTGGTTATTGATTAAATTGCACTTCCAAGAAAGATAACTCTTTCATTACATTTAGTTTTTAACGTGTTGATAAAAACCAAATGTAACTAAATATTTTTATTAATTTATTTCTTGTAAATAACCATAATTAAATTTATTTTGAATAATTCATTTAAACTGGACATAAATGTTTTCATCTCATTAGTTAACAGGCTATTGCCGTGACCAATTATCTACTCACAATAGAAAGGAGCAATTCTTCTAGAAAAAGGAATATTTATAGTATTATCATGTCAAATTATTATATGATATTAGAAAATAAAAGCTGATGAACTGTATTTTTAATTCTTAGTTATTTTATTCTGGGGAATAAAATGTCACACCTCTATTCGAGTGAAAGCAATTCATGCAAGAGTTATCGTTCTTGACCCAATGTCTACACGTTAAAAATCGCTATTTATGTCAAAATACTTACATTATCAAACTGAAAATTTGGGAAATACATTTAAACACTTAGATTCAAACTATGATGTTAAATATTTGTGCTCAAATGAAGCATTTTGGTGTTTTTGAAGGGTATTTCGGTGTTTTCACCGGGCATTTCGGTAAATCGCGGGTATTCCGGTAATTCTAGTTACCCATTGTTGACTGGTCTGTTGGTCAGGAGACGAGCGATTTAAACACAGTCACGAGTGTCTCAAGACTCTATGGATTCTAAAAGACCTCGGGGGTGGTCCAACCAGGGACGTATATACTACCGTGGTCCAACGCAGGGAAGATGGACAGAAAGAATGTACCTGACCTGCATGCATAATATTAAATAGCATAACGTTAGCATAATGCCATAATAAGCAATGAAATAAATTTGCAACTTAAGTTATAAATTTTAAATTATAACAGTCCTTAGATTCTCTTTTATCAGGGGCCATTCATGGGGTTTTAAATAACAAGACCTACCAAAATGGCAGAATTTGGCCCAGATTCTGGAGGACGCATGAAGGTACATTTAAAATTCAATATACGTGTAGTGCAATAAAAAGATTTATCACATTATTACAGTATGCAAAAATTAAGAATTGTTCATTGTAAACGTTTTTTGATATCATGTTTGAACTACATTTAATTTAATACAGTAGAAACCATGATAAAATAAGATTGGAGCATGCAGCAGTGTAACAAAATTAGGTGGGGGGGGGGGGCAGTGTTTACATTGGTTGCATTATCAGAGCTTATCACCTGAAATTTTGGGATTGGCTGGCTCTAGCATTAAAGCAATAATAAATTTCATAAAGAAGATGCACAAATTTTTAGTTATATATTTTTAGGTGTGCATATCTCTTCTTATTTACCTCCTTAAAGGGACTTGGACACGATTTGAGATCAAAAATTTTATTTTTATTTTTTATGTATAAAATGGTTAACTGGTGCATTTTAAATGAATTACCAAAATATTGGATGTTAAAGCCAAGTTACAAGCAAGATACAAAGGTAAGAATTGGTTGTTATGTAAACAAAGCTCGAGTCTTATAGTTGTTTACAAAATATGTAATGTAAAGAATTACCATTTCTTAGACAAAATGACTTGTGAAAAACAACTTAAACAACTCATTATCTTAATAAATACTAGTATCAACAAAAGAAAGATACATTTGATTAAAACTTACACCAATACAACATGTGTAAAAATGACAATATTCGAGCTTTGTTTACAAAACAAAGAATTATGAACTCTGTATCTTGCTTATAAATTGATATTTGACTTTCAAATTTTGACATATCATTAAAAACTTCTATATTTATCAGTATAAACATTGAAAATGGAAAAATAAAATATGAAAATTTTCGGTCAAATCGTGTCCAAGTCCCTTTAAATAATCAATGTACAGCCTTATGAATTTAATACAAAGGAAGACCACATGCTCTATACTACAAATCTCACCATCTACTTGTAAGGATCAACAGAATTTCAGATTAGTTTTGCCTGTCTGTGCACCTGTATACTCGACACATTTCATGTGCATTTGATTTTAATGTGATTATTTTGAAGGGTCTGACAATTGTTAAGCCAGTGATTTATGGAAATATTTCTCGCTACTTTGGAAAGAAACGAGATGAGGATGGACACACTCATCAGTGGACGGTGTACGTCAAACCTTACAAAAACGAGGTACTTTTAACATTAAGATACCTTATTCATAAAGACCACTGTCTAAAACATTGTACATTTACTGATTTTGCACTGTTTCAGAATTTTGTTTATTGTATCAGTATGATAAAATATCAACTACTATACTGATATTGAAAGGGATGCTGACGGTTACATTTATGTTTTAGAACTTTGATATTATAATCATTGTCTTGATGTAATTTTCAGGATCTTTCTACTTATGTGAAAAAAATCAACTTTAAACTTCATGAAAGTTACCCAAACCCAAATAGAGGTATGTTTTGTTTAGATGTATATTTATTCATGTTTGATTTGAACTGGTTTTATCTTGATTTGGTTTTGTGAGTACTTAGTAGCTGTATGAATGAAATTGCATATCTTAAGAAATGCGTGAGGAAATGCTTAATGGATGTGAATATTGTCTTATATTATTGTTTGTGCCTTTGTGAAAAAGGTTTAGCAACACTAATTTCATATTTTTTATTTCAGTGCTTGTCAAACCTCCCTATGAAGTTACAGAGACTGGTTGGGGTGAATTTGAAGTGGTCATCAAAATATATTTTAATGATCCCAATGAAAGACCGGTAAAATATTTTTTTTGGATTTGTTATGTTCCTTATGCTATAATAATTGATTGATGTTTCTTTTAAAAATGACTTCCAGACTAACAGGACTAACTGAATATTCTCCAGGATCACCTTAAGTGAATAGATGAAAAACAAACATGGCATGAAACACAGTGTGCATATTATTTTTTTAAAGGAATTTTAAAAGCTACATGTACATTTGTGTTATTAGGGTATTCCAAAACACTAAAATGTATTGCTTCTTGATTATTGCAGTACATGTACAACATCGGGAGAGGGCTACATTATTGCAGCTACCTTTTGTAATGTACTCTACTTTTATTCTCAGGATTCAGAAATAAAGATTTTGATTCTTTTTAGGTGACGATTTACCATTTGCTGAAACTCTTCCAAAGTGAAACTGATATTATGTTAGGAAAGAAATCTCTTGTTGCTGAGTACTATGATGAAATAGTAAGTATCATTCATTTTTAGTTGGAATTTTCCTTGTTGAAACAAAAAAATATATATATACATGTATTTATGATAACTAGGAAATTTCAATGAGTTGGCCTACCATCTGTGAGTGAATATGATGAGACTGGCCTAGGGTGTCTGACAATAATATTTTAAGTGATAACTCCATGTCTTGTTTTTAGGTTTTTCAAGACCCAACAGCAATGATGCAGCAATTACTAAACAGTACACGGCCTGTGGCAATAGGAGCATATAAACACGAAACAGACTGTAAGTACAATGTACAAGTCTTTTTGTAAATAACTTACCACAGGCTTGTATAATATTGTATCTAATTTTCTCCAGAAAGATGGATTAAAGTTTTCTGTCGTTATGATTTTTGTTTAGGTTGCAACTTTGATACAAATAAATGTGGGTTCTAATTTAAATACTAAAAGTATCATTTTTTACCTTACGTTCTTTTTCTCTCTGGTTTGATTGTTTAAAATATTCATTCAAATTTTTCTCCCATTATCCTTGTAATTAATCTGTTCCACTTATTTCATTTTTGTTGAAGTTGAAGAAAAGAAGGAGAAGACCTTGGAAAAAATACTGTCAGCAAAGACAAAAATACGATATGAAATCCAAGAACTTAATGAACGGTTAAAGCAAAAGAAAGAGAGCATTCAAACTTTAAAGGACCATCTTGAAAAATTAGAGGATGCAGATGTGACTGATGTTGAAAATGTTACTTGAATTGACGACCGTGTTATTTTTCTACAATAGTGCAATCAAGATTTGACACTTAAGCTTGGAAAGTTACCACATTGTATTCATTAATAAATTCATTTTTCACATTAAGTTGGTATGGTTTTGGATTGTGAACAGGTTATATACAAAAAAGTTTCTGGTGTAATGACAAGAACATTATTAAGCTTACAAAGAATGACAAGGATATCTACAATAGAAGTAGATGTTGAAGTAAATTTTGAAGATGGACAAAATATACACATCTTTTTTTTAGGGAATTTTTTTTGGGGGGTGGGGGGGGGGGGGGCAAAATTTGGTTCTATTGTATGATTTTTTATTTGTTCCCCTTTGAAAGAATATGGATATAATGTTCTGTACCTGTTGGTTGATTTATTTGTCAGTAGACCGAGTGTTATTCACACAGTATCTAGAAAAACATTCTCTCGATAGACATATGCATAAGCTTTGTACACTGGTACCCTTTTAAAAGTAGATAATGCATGGTTAAACAACTGTTGTAGAACATGCAACATAGTATACTGTTTACGTTCAGCAAGTGTAGCAGCACCTAAATCATTGCAAGTATAAAGAAACGTAAAAGGAACTTTAAACGTTGATGTTTGCACGTAGTTTAGACGAGCTATTGCATTGGTTTCAATATCATTTAAAATATTACAATTAAAGTATAAAAAAAAAATAGCAATACACTTCCTTCGGATCAAGTTGTTGATTCATGTTAGAGATATGAAACATGTGCCTCTTTAAAAGATGCTTCTGTTGGTGTTACGCAATTCCAAACAAGATTTCAACGGTTCTTATTTTTTTAAGGTCAGACGACACGTTCCTCGAGAATCTTTTTTGTATCTCTTCGTAATAAAGAGTTCCAATAAAAAATATTAATTTTATAATTACTTTAAAAATGATCAAAATTTACTTGAATATGGTTATATGTGTTCATGGTCGAGTGGTTAGAATCGTGGCCGCTCACTGCCAGAAACGTATAGGTTTTAGATGTCGTGAGTTCAAAGCCCCGCCCCGGCGGAGATATAGTTCTAATTTAGTGAATTTCGCTGTGCTGTAGATGTATTTATTTTTACATCAGCAATTCAAGTGTATTTTCAAGAGGATTATATAGGAAATTGCATACTCTAGTATTTTGCAGAAATGCCTGGTAAGGTACCCTAATTTTTTGCAAGAAAGCTTGTCAAAGTAGTAGTAAACCATTAACAAATTCCTGGAAAAAGTTATCTAAAATTGAGGAACGTGTCGTCTGACCTTAAACGGAAAGAATTTTTAAAAAGAAAAAAGAGATTTGCATTAAAACTTTTGACAGATATTTGGAACTGAATGTATTTATAGCTATCTAATTACAATGTAAGTGAAAAGTAGATGTTCTACATTGAAAACACACACACAAGTCGATCCAAAAAATGACAATGTTAAAATTAAGAATTAACGGACCAAATATCTAGGACAATAGATCATGTATCATAGTGAAATTTAGGCTTTAAGGTACTCGATTCATCTTTCCTTCTTCAGCTTCCAAGCAAGACAGATTCCCTATCGTTAAATTGTGCAACGAGATATACAGGGAGTGGAGTGCATGAACCGTGTAGAAATAAGGGGGGGGGGGCAGATAGTGGACTCGACTTGTGTGCCAGGACATATAAGATCTTGGACCAGAGGATTTGATAGTCTCCGAGCTAAATCCACAGGCGCATGACGTAAAACGTATTTCTTTTAATAGGACAATAATTACCTGAACTTTGAAGTATAGTAATGATTATTTTTGTTAATGAAAATTATCTTATTACATTTATACAGAGTATGATTCATTCTATTACCTACAGCAACCTAAGAAAAATCACGGACTGCGCGAAATGATGACGATGTCAGACTCAAATTCCCATAGGAGACCATTTAGCTGTTTCTTTTAGCTAACGAACTAATGTACATTAACCCTACTTTAGTTAATTAAACTTAACTTTTTTACAATTAATTTGTTAAAAGAAATATGTAAATATAAACAATAAAATGCTTTCTTTGATGATTCGTGCGGGTTATGAAGATAGCGATCATTGCAGAAAAAAATTACACAACCCGCTAAAGCTGTCGCCTCTCTCATACCGAATTTGAATCACCAAAGAAAGCTTTTATTATTCAGATTTTAAGATTTTTTTTAAAAACGTCAGTTAATGCCCTGCTTTGCTGTAGGGTACTCTATTTGATATACCGTTATTCAGATATAAAATTTTTGAAATTTGATTTATTTTATTAATAAATAAGAAGCATTTATCATTTGCAATATTTGCGTAAATTCATGCATACTGTTAGGCGCACTTGTTTTGTTTGAATGGGAATGGGAACCTGGTCACATTTGGATTTCTTCTTTTCAATACAATTTATGACTAGCTAGAAAAAGTCACATTTCAAAAACCACTGTTCAGATTTTTACTGCGCTATTTATTGCCTCTGTACACACAAAGGGATCGACTTTCAGCAAAACCAAATTCACTCATGTTGTGTAAGATTATTTATATCGATTCAATACATTTTATTCAAACAAATTCATACCTAAGTAGGTGATGTGTAATGTAAACATTGAATGATACGTCATATACATGTACAATTAAAAACATCAATAAACAATAATGGCAAATTTTAAGCGATAAAAATGAAACATATAACCTGAAAATAGGCCCTATGACAAGAGAATAAATGTGCATGTGTTGTGTAAACAATGAACAATATGAATGACCTGGGTGATTTACAAATGACACAATTTGACAATAAAAACATCCTAATCGAATCCCTATATAGCTCTCCTCCATTTGATTTACTGAAGTTAATTTGGCACTTTTACGTGTATTGGTACAGTTGAACTTCAATATCTCAAACTCCGATTCCCCCCGTTGTCTCGAATACATAGGATCTGTCATCACTGTAGCAAAATGTACAAATGTAATGTTATCAAAAACACGACTTCAACTTGAGGATTGTTTTTTCTTCGTGATAACACTCTTTTGGTAAGTTCTGGCAGGAGACAGGATTTCTTTCAATCTCGTGGCCACCTATAGTATTAAAAATCAGCTTCATTATCATTCCGGAACAAACGATTGAAATATATAAAATTCAATTAAACCATAGCAACTTGTATTACCATATTTTGAGTCAATTTACATGCGGAAGCTACAAAATGACTATTTACATTCACGTTTTATGAATTAAATGAAGTGCACAACGAAGTATTTATTTACACACTATCATAAAATTGTTTAATTTAATAAGATAAAGTAAAAGTAACAAAACATCACTTTCTTAAAAAATTCCTTCTGGCATGATTTTTATTTGTTTTTTCGTTCAAAACTTCAAACAACTGTTTAACAACTCAGTTAGATTAGCTTACAACTCTAATAAATTCTTTCCATTTTGACATCATACCTGTGTGAATTTAGGTCGATTGTCTGGGTTGGCATTCCAACAGGTGTGCATTAAGGCTCCGTACTGCGGCATGATCTCCTTGGAGGACTCACTGGGGACAGAGCTCGGGCGCGTCCCCTGTCTTACTTTTTCCATCACCTGTAAAGAACAAACGAAATATACATGCAGTATAACAGGTGATCTGCTAGCTTATTACGGTCTCTTACGAGTTTTTGACCAGTTATGCTAAAAAATACACAAAAAGTCCTTATATTTTATCGAGGGTTGGCTGAAAGGGTAAGGAAAATGGAAGATTGTGGCGAAACTTTTAGCATTGAAAATGCCCTAATAGTATACCTCCTCCAGCTATACAACTTTTTTTATTTAACGTTTAATTCACGATAAATAAACTATTTCGATAGGCTTATTTCCCCAATAGTTCTGCCCCCCCCCCCCCCCCACACACCTCTTGTTCTGTGATGTCACCGAATGGGTCCTCGCACACAGCCAGCTCCCACATACACATCCCGAAAGAGTACACGTCGGAATATATCGTGTGGGGGGAGTCGGGGTCTTTCTCCAGACTCCGCGGATTCTGTATGACCTCAGGGGCGGTCCAACGCAGGGAAGATGGACAGCCACTGAATATACCTTGACCTGAAATGAATTCAGTATCAATGTCAATCGGTTAATCAGCGACAAAGACGTGTACTAGTCTAGTAAATAAAAATGCAGAATTCACTGTCAGAAAAGTCTGAATGTGGTTCCCTGATGAGGTCGTTGCAAAATCGCTGCTGGGCTAACATAGTTTTTAACAACAAAACAACTTTGCACAACTTGCTTTTTTGTTGTCATAAAACATACAAATGCACAAAAGCAACTTCACTCAAGTCGTCATTGCGCTGTCATAATCTCACCGTATCGCCGCTCTCTTAATTTCGATTCAGCGTGACAGCGAGTTATTAAGGAAAGTTGTAATTGTAATTGCGCAACGGCGCGTTGTGTACGTTAAGGTCGGTTGTTGAAATGTGTGCTCAGTTTTGATAAACAAGCCATGACCAAATTCGCTTGTTGCTGTTCTGCTGCGCGACGGCAAGTAGTGTAACAGCGCGATAGCAGCGTAACTCGCGTAGGCACAACGGTGTTTTGCTAATGACGCGTTGCGAGATGTTGTATTTGCGCGATGTCGTTTTGTGCAAAAATGCGTTAGCGCGAAGGCATACTGTGCAAAGTATGAAGCGATGAAATTTTGAGGTACTTCTCTCAGTTAATTACAGTCGACACTCACAACAACACTCTTCTTGATCACACAGCATTCTGAGTGGCTGTATTAGCTTTACAAGACCAAAATCTGCAACCTAAAATAAAGAACAACTCTACTCAGCATGGATGCCAAAAAATAGTATGTATGTGTGTGTGCATGCTTTTTAGCCTTATTATCGATATAAAACTCTCAATTTCCATTTATAGCCTGATTATTTTCATTAAAGAATAACCTTACGAAAGACTGAGACAACTTACCTTTACAACGTCATTATTACTAATAAAGATATTGGCACATCTCAGATCTCTGTGTAGTGTGGGTGGCTTCGATGAATGTAAGTACGCCATGCCATCGGCTGCTTGCATGCACTGCAAATGGATATCCAAAATATAACTTTAGGAGGCTGGATAGTCAACAAATTACCCATCAGATCTACCGTCATATCCAAGATAGGATTTTATTATTAGCCACTAACGACGGTCAACATTAAGTAAGAAAAATTTCCAATATTTTAACTTTAAAATGTGAATACTGTATACAGGGATATATTCGCCTCCGTGTTGTTTTCGTCCTTCCTCACTTGCAAATGCTTTCGCTCCGTTTTGAAGTAGCCCAGACATAGTTGTGTTTAAGATAGATTACTTGAGACATTGGCATTCCCAAGTCTTCAATAAACCCGTTGACAACAAGGGCAAAAGGAGTGAAATAAAACGATTGCGAATATTTCCCTGTGTACAGTAGTTTCCTGAATCTTTATACAGAACCCTACTTCTCAATGAGATTTATAGTCCAAAAATGGCCGCGAACACCCATCCCTCTTAATCAACTTAAATATCGTACTAATCATACACGCATCGTCGGATACCCACGGGTGATCTCGTCTTTTACTTATCACATAAGTAAAAGACGCCATCACCCGTGGGTATCCGACGATGTCATACATGAAATAGTCGTCTTTTTTATCTGGGGTTGCTGAAGGCACAGCATAAATGCAGTATAATATTTTGCCCATTACAAGAGGGGTGTAGATGTTGAATAGCCAGTTTATTATCATAAGCTGCTTATATAAATTGCAAAATTGAATACTTAATGTGAAGTGCCTTACTATTTTGACCCTCTGTGGCCACGTGAGGGATTCCGTGCTGTTGTTGATGTAATACTTGACGCTCTGTCCATCCACAAACTCGGACACAATGTAAGGAAGTCTGTTGTCTACACATATACCCAGCATCGACACTATATACCGATGTCTTTGACGGCTAAAAATATCACAAAATCGAATTGAATTTTTTTTTTATCTATTATTCAACTAACGACTTTGTTGGCTAATTGAAATAAATGCATTGGTGCGTTATGATTTTTTTCTGTAAATTCGTTGTTGATTAGTTCTACTAACGTCTTAAAATTTCAATCTATAATACATTTGTTTAGACGTCTTGACATAAATTAGTTAATTTTCTCAACATAAGCGGGGAGTTTACGCCCCAGAGATTGGGGGAGGCCCATATTGTTTTGGGGTGTTTTTTTCTGGCTCCGTCTGACCAACTGTCATTCTGCTCCAAAACCTTTAGATTTTTCAAAATTTTAAACTTTTGATGGAAAGAAGTTTAAATTTTTCATCTTTAAATTTCATCGGTCAGTTTGGTTTATCTAACTGTATGTTCGGTCTACCTTAGCCCCCATACTTCTTCCTTCATCCAGTTCAACGTTTCCTGACTCATCTGGTCGTCATGGATGTTGAGAGTGATCCTGGTCACGGCAACTTTCATTCCGCAGTACTCACCGACATTAGTATCACTGTATATTCCTCCGCCGAGTCTATAAACAATCATTCACCAATCTTTACAAAAATATACATATTACCGAAACCATATACTTTATTTCAATAGATTAATAACCTTAAATCAAATTACATTGACGCGTCCCCAGAGTTTGCTTTAACACACATACAGACTCATTTTAGTAAATGTCGTTACGGTTATTTTTCTGCAAAATTTATATTCTTAGGTGCATATAAAAACACAAAAATCACCTACAACACACAATAGTGATTACCTTTGAGAAAGCTGTAAGGACTCATTAGAGATGAGGCAATTATCTAGCACAGGTATATTTATCTTTTTGTTTCTATTTTTGTTAGCATCGGGTTCGTAGTCTTTATAGGCGGAGGCTCGGGGGTCTGTCGGTGGTGAAACTATCGGTAAAGGACGGCTACTGGCCCCAGGGTCCAGTAGAGCCTCAGTGTTGTCCATAGTAACCACGTGACTAGCTGTGGCTCTCACTTTAATGAAAAATACACTTATAGAGAATTTAAAATATGATTGTGCGAAACGGTTGGTTATTTTTCTCCCCATATAATGACATGTTCGCTTTCTCGATGTTGAATCATTTATGACGTCGGATAACGTTTATTTACAGTGATAACTCCATTTCTGAATTTTCAGTTAATTCTATAGAGAATTGATGCTATAGAATTAATTCGCTAATTGGCATTTTAAAACATTTTGCACATAATTATTAGAATCGGTCTCAAAGAATAACCTGGAATTTTGTTATAGAGTTGGAGGTTGGCTCGCTTGCTGTAACAAGTGACTCCTACACATCCCGCTAACACCAGAATCCCAATGTTTACGCCAAGAATCAAAATGATCTTTGTACCGTGGCCGCTACTGTCTTTGGAATCTGCTACTTCCCCATTTATTTCTGAATGGAAATACATTATTATTTCATAATGCAGTAAAATGGAACGAAGTGGATTAGAAAATGGACAATTTACTAACCGGCTACAACTACTCTAAGATACATTTCTCACAGTTTGCAAACACCACAAAAACACAAACCATGCAAAGGGTAACAGAGCAACACATACAGAAACTTATTTAAATTTGCAATTCATAGCACATTTTATCTATTTATTATTTCATCAAACATAATATGTTTAAAATACATTAGCGCACTTCTAAATTAATTCTACAGTTGTCCCGATGCTCTTACCGTAAAAGAAAATTTTGTCCTATAAATCTATGTTTAAGTTATGAACCCCATTTCTGAACCCCCCACAATCTAGTCATAATCTGCAACAACTGGAAACATCTTCAAACTATCTTGCTGATATAATTATTTAATCATTATCATTTACCGCTAATCAAATTTCATTACTCGTTTTTAAAAAAATTGATATGCGCCAAGACAAGTTTGATTAAATTTGCGCTAATGTTAAAAAGAACAGAAACTAAAAATGTATCATCGTTACAGAAAAGGATGAAGATGTAGTATGTAAAGGTATTTAAATAATGTTTACCACGTGATCCAGCTTCCGGTAGATTTCCACCTTTACATCCCCCTGGACATGCGCATACGTGGTGAAGTTCAGCTTCCTGAAATTGTTTAATATTTGTTAATTCATTTAAAGTAATATTGAAATTCTTTAAAAGGGCTCTTCAAATATTAGGGGAAAAAAAAGACTTTGCGACTGAGTGTATGAAATCACAGAGAACTATGAAAGTGTTAGTACTATTTTATAGTATTTTTATTCCCTTCATAAATTCCTGATTGTTTAGGTTTGGAGGACTGATTCGCTCTATTTCGTAAAAAAAAATTGATTGCAATTCAATTATTCATAGCTCTGTAAAGACCGACAGGACTGCAATCTACAACCTAACCCGGGTTATGTATTTTTTCTACAATGTCGCCACCTTCATATCCATCGTGAATCACCAATTTAATAAAAACATCCTAAAATATGATCTAAATTTGTTTATACTTTAAATTTGCAAATTCAGTTACAATAGTATATAGATTGATCCACTAAAAATTGTTTAGTTAAATATTGAGTTGGATTTCTTTGTCGGGTTAGCAAAACGCAATTACAAACTTGATATGCATTAATATGAAATTTATACTACCAATTTTTATCGCTGAAAAGATGCATGTTTTCATTGATCTAAAGGTAGAGGGGTATCTTGTATACCCTGCATGTTCTTTATTTGCTTAAACTTAAAAAACCTCACAGTCGCCAAACAAGTCACTGTATGATATTTTTTTAAAAAGTCAGAGACGAAAGAGTATCTTAAAAGCAATTGCCTCTGCAAAATTTTCCCCATACTCTTATAATACATGTAACATTATACTATTTGGTGAACGTCGCAGAAACAATTGCCTGTTCTTTTCAAAATACAGACAGGTACATTACATGCACATGAATAAATAAATCAAGATCGTGTTTTCACAGACAAGAACGGTGCATAGATGTGGTTGGGAAATCTTTTGAATTTTTCATCTTTCTGTTTACTCGCGTTGACCTACCACTCCAACTCTAGGGTTGTCGACAAGCAGAATGAAGCGTGCCTCCTCTGGGTCGTGGAGGCTCCGGTTACATTTGAGGTAAATACGACTTTTCTTTGTTGACATTGACCTTGAAAAAAAAAACAACATTCAGGTACAATTAGAGACATGATGTAAACAAAAAATATACACTTTTAAGAATGTAGGTACATGTACACAAGACACAATTTTTTTTCACAGAGAAAAGTTTGATATGAACTTCAAACAATATCATGACATGTTTAAGAAACAAGTATCTTGGCAACAAAGATCTCCCGCCTTCTCAATTATGTAACTATGCTAAAACTTGTTGTTTCTGTCCATGTGTTTAACATGCATTGTAAACCATAAGACATATGCATGATACAAGTACATGTTGGCATGCATCCGATCCCCTCGTGTGTTACGGTATACATGCATATATGATATGTACATGTACGTGTGGTATTTGTGTTAAGGATTCAATTATATGTACTTCTAATTATGTGTCATGTATTAAGGTTATCCTTCTTCACTATTTGAGCAAATGCTATGAATACAAAAGAATTCGGCAATAAAGCTATGACTTAAAATCACGTAAAAATATACGAATAACGCATTAGAACTTTCAGTATTCTGCTAAGAAAATGAGTACCAACCTAGACCCAGTGTACGTCATCATGACGGTGGGTGTCTGGGAATTTTTGTCCACTTCCAGAGAAAACTCCGGGCTTTGTTCATTCTGGATACCATAGGGGTAGTAGAAGTACCGCTTAGCTTCATGTGTAAATTTACATAACTGAAAATAAATTGTCATAAAGCAATTGTACAATGATGAGAGTTCGTCGATTTTACAATCTGCAATACATTGGACTTTTTAGTTACATTTTGCGTTGATCTGGAAGTCAAATGTAATATATAATAAAATAGAATGTAATAGTTATATTTTGATACCTTTTTGAAAAGTTACAGCATTAGTTTCATTGATTAAAGACAATTCCTTATGGTGTTAGTTCAACTTAACCAAACCGTTAACTGCTACAAATTACAATTTAAGAAACTAAACACTCTGAATTTAACGCATTTATAATTATGTAATTAACCGAACAACCATATCCAAAATGAGTTATACAAGAAATATTTAAAGATATCAATGTCGAACAGATAATTTCGTTTCCTAGACGAGAAGTAATGGCGACCCACTATAATGTATCGATTAAAATATAAGTGATCGATTTTTTTCATAACCACAGTATATGGACATATGATTATATATCATCCAAGAATGCATATAAATGTATATCAATTAGATTTATTTTCATTTTCTAATGTTTAAAGTATGTCAAAAAAAAGCTACGAGATTTCATTTTAGATCAAAATTATATCCTAACGTTTGTTTAAGGATGGTCATATTATATGTATTTAAAAGAGCTATATCTTATGAATATGCATGTTCAAAGTATGTACATGTATATTCAGCACATAAAAATCCACACAGCTTATACCTTACAATATATTTTTGTAGAATTTCGGTAAAGCATTTTTAGAAATGATTGCTTGAACTATACGAAAACTGGTGTTTTTGGAAATAATTAAGAAAGTATATAGGATTTTCTGACCCCCCCCCCCCCCCACACACACACACACATACACACGCACAAAGCGTTTTGATGTTCCTTACCGTGACATAGTTACATCCATCCCCAAATCGCTTCCCGTCATCCTGATGAGGATTTATCGGCTCGTTAAATGGCTGACAGGGATTAAACGTATAATTGTACGACTCTCCATGGGAAGTTAGAGTAGAATAAAAACTGTAATAAGCATATCATATTCCATGAAAAACAAATCAACCAAGATAATTTTAGAAATTACAATGTATATTTCTGACAAATTGAGGTGAAACATTGTCTTTCATATACAACAGAAACATTCCAAATCTCATACCATAAAGCATTGTACAACATTATTAACAAGATTTTGTTTGTTAATCCGAGCCTTGTTATTTAATTATGATGCAAAGTGATATAAAGTTCAAAGAAAGACTATTATCCCCCGATCTCGTCTTTAAAACTTATCCAAAGAATGTCGTGTTGTAGTTAAAGTATCTATATAGAAACCAGATGAGACCCCCACCCCCACCCCCACCGTTTTACCTCCTATTTGCTACTTGTATGAGGAATGTTGTGCATTTTCTAAGCCCATTCATCTTACAGATATATTTGATGAAGGTTGTCAAAACTATATGGATAATAAACTATCAAACAAAAATATATATATATATATATATATATATATATATATATATATATATATATATATATATATATATATATATATATATATATATATATATTGTCATTGGAAATATGATGCATTCGAGTGTGTAAATCATCAAAAAGATAAATCTTATTTTTGTGCAAGTCAAGTACTCTCTGTAATTCTAAGTAACTTAGTTTTACCTCGGGCTTGTTTAGTCTTGTTGCATATACTGTCAGTACACAACTGACAAGTATATATAATAGTGTTAAAAAGTGGGTCAGGTATCATTGAACTTGAATCACTTTATCAGGTGTTCTCGCTGTCAAGGTCAATATCTGATATGAAGGTATCATGACTAGTGCTATACTGGGCAGGACAACAAAAATATGATAATTATGATAACTTATATTTTATACTGAGTGAAGACAAAAATCTTACCTTGGAAGTCCGTCGCTTCTGGTCAGTGGTTTGAGGTTAATTTCTCCATAGCTTTCCAACTCTGCAGAGCAAAACCCAGTCTTCGTTATAGACAAGGCATCGGTGTCCTCGGGGGTACCATCGTTCATATAGACAGAGCAAGAGACAATTATGAAACTCGTTGTAAGAAATGTCATCAGATTCACCCAACTCATTTTAGATATTCATCTGAAGTGCAGATGACTTATTTGCGTTCGGCTCGCAGAGAAGTGGGTCATGATCACACATGGAATGTACTACCTCAAGTGCCGCACTGCTTGCTTGTATCAGTCTGATATAAATATTATCCCTCCATAAACCCAAAGTGTAAATCATTATTTAAAGGCAAGTCATGTTCATTTCAAGTCCCAGATAACAAATATTCAGCTGGTTTTTAAAAACCTTCATTACAGAAACGCGACCGTAGTCATTTTTTTTTTCAATTTTGCCATTCTCTTTATTTGTACAAATATAAGATTACATTTACGGTTCGTGAAGCAAAGGGGTTACGTAGTTTTTTTTTTATTATATCAAATATAGTTACGTGATGCAGAATTGGTTCCCCAAAACGCGTTAAATAATAAACGTTTTCGATCATACAGTTTTTTGATGTTATTGTGTAAAGTTGACAACCTAACTGCAGATCTGTAGCTCTCTGGTTGAAAAAATTCGGATAGACAAACCAGGTTTGTCTATCCGAATTTTTCAACCAGAGAGCTACAGATCTGCAGCTATTGACAACCCTGATATATCATTATAGCATGTAATATTATTATCATAATTTAATACATATTAAGAAAATATAAAATAGTTTAAGTAAATGCAATTCTTTTATGAGAAAACACTTTTATGAATTTTCCTGAATTTGCTCAACCCTACTAGTATATTATGTTGTTGTTTCTTTATCATACTATGTACTTTCGATGAGTGACATATGGAAAGATGACGGACATGAAAAGACATTAACTGTCCAAGTGACAGAGCAAATCCTATCCTGGAACCCACGAGAAAAGCTTATAAAGGGAGAACCTGTGACGTGAGAGTGTTCGCGAACTCTCGCCAGAATTTGTGTTGCATGTATATGGGATTTTGGCGAGCGCCTCAGGAAACGCCTGGTAAAGAGATCCGACGCCAAAAGAAAACGAACGCCATGACAACAGCGGGAACAAATAGCCCAGGATGAAGAGTGAGACATTGTAGGCTTATGATCAAGAAGAAGTAATAGTTATAAGCACAAGTAAGTAAAAATACATGTACATAAAAGTCCGAAATGTTTCTATAAAGATTCATCATTTTACTTTTTATAAGTTCGTATGCTTTCACTATAATGTTCCTTTTAATTGATTAAATTAAAATGTTGTATTCAATGGAAGATCTTGTTGGGTCACTAAAACTCACAGTTAGACTGATTTTAATTCTACTATGTTCGCCCTATTTGTCAGCGGGCGAATTCAAGACGGGGTGAAACTATTTACAAGGGTAGAAGAGCGAAAATAACAAGGGGCAAAATAACCCTGTATACAGTATTTTCAAACATTGATATGATGTACATGTAAGTCTTACATAATGATGTTTGTGTTTGCTTCGAAGTATTCAGGAACCTTTTTGGTTGAAACACGTTGATTCAAATCCAGATATCATGTACATGTATTATTCAAAGTACCCAACAGTCTTAATACATTTGATTTACGAGTGATTGTTTTAAAACACTGGTTCAAATAATAATAAAACCTCGTTTTATTGCATTCAAATTTGAATACTGCCTATATCTTATAAAAGAAGTTATACATGTCGGTATCATCTGGTATCTTACTAATTGTGCATTGCTTTATTTATACCTAAATTGTCCAAAAAACTGAAATCTTAACATTTTTATACAATTTGCGTTCATATTAAATGGTATTTTCATATATTTATGCTTCAGCTGATTAAACGTCTGTTTCGCTTATTGCTTTCTTTTGGTATTCTTCGTTTTCTCCCCATTTATATTATGGATATGAAATCTTGTAATTTTAACTGCCATACATTTGACAAACACCAAATTATTTCGCTTGCGCTTGTACCATTTTTACCAATTTTAAAGAAGAGGAGGCGCACATCCCAAAATTCTTAAAGTATTCCATTGTGTATACCGTCTTTCAAGATGTATATTACGAAGCTTTGAGGAAAACCAAGAAAACATAATCCATGTAACGTTCACGATATCAAAGAATGTCCTTAAGTCGGTACATGTGGAACAGGACTACGGAAGTTGATAGAAGGGTAAATGCTACAAATCGGAGCGGAACGGGAAGCTCTGGCCGAGGTCCATCACAATACATTACACAAAATGAAAGCCAAAGTATGCCGATTCTCATTACAAAATCAAGAAACCAGAAGAAACAACACGAGAAAATACGTTCATAGAACAGCAAAATGATGATCAATATGATAAAAAATGAATTTATCTTAGAATCACCTTGTGACACGCATTATAAATTTTATGATAAAGATTAAACATACGACGAAATCTGTAATATAATATGAAAATAATTATAATGTTGATAATTTTTCTGCGGAATGGAAAAACGGTCAGTTAGACCGTTGGTACATCCGATCTGTTATCTGTTTGTCCTCTTACTATTTCATATAGTGACATTGTGACCACTATACTGTTATAAATATCAATTTCTACAAGCACGCCATCTTCGATAAGAGTCTTATTTCCGTATGAGGACAGCGTCGAAATGAACTTTGGACTGGTCATTTTGTTGGCGACATTTACTGTTTCACATGCCTTTTTCTTTGACAGTGAGTATTTATTCTATGGAATGAATAATTATACTCTTACTCCTTACATATAGCAGCCAAAGTATTTTCTCAAATCACAATTTGTCTGGCGTCTGTTGCCGGTGAACGCTTTTCTAAAACAACTGAATCAATAGCAACCAAACTTTGCACTAGTTATTCTTACCTTTTATTGAAATGAAAGCCAAATACTCCTAAAATGGGGGAGAGGGGTTACTTAAAAACCAAAAACAAGAAATGGGAGAAGCAAGAAAATATGTAAGTTTGGCTCAAAGATCTTTCTCTCCAGTACCATATTATATATACAAAGAAAGTTTTCATATATTTACTAAAGGGAGTGCATGCACACGTATTTTCGGAATCGGTAACTTGATGGCTATATGTATCTTTGCTCCTTAAAAGATAATCCGAACCCTCACAAGTTGTACAATGTCCGTTTATTCCCATATATGCGAAAAAATATTGGTTTTTCGAACAAAAACTCGTTACTCTTATAACTGCTTTACGTCAGTTAAGTATTTTATCTGCAACAACCAACTAAAAGGGAATTTTTTTAACTGTTTGATTGTATCGCGATTAAACTATTGCATTAAAATATTTTAATTTTGACCATTAACCATTCATTATTTGAAAAGACAATTAATTACGCATGTACCAAAAGGCAGCTTAGTTTACTGTTCACTTTCAGGTCTTTTTGGCACTTCGGCGCCAAAACCAACCGTGAAAACAACTAAAGGTGCCACCTCTGCTCAAGGGACCAAAGCAGTGGTGCTGGACTATTTTGCCCATAAGCTATGTCCAAAACACCTTCAACGGAACAGGTACCTGATGTACTATAGTTACGTCAAAAGATGCTATACCTTCGTCATCACCGACCGAGCTGACTGGTTCACAGCCAAAGCAGACTGTGCCAGCAATGGCGGCAACCTGATGAACATCCACCAATCGCTGGAGAACTTCTACCTGGGTATGAGAGACCAGATAGCCCTGGGTCATGCAGATGCGTACATCTGGGTCGGGCTCTCTGACACCGTTACTCCGGGCAACTTCTCTTGGATTAATGGTACAGGATTAACTAATACGCCATATTTTGTCCATATAAGCACACGTCACTTCTCAAACGGTAGCACATACAGAGCATCTGATTTTCAACACAATCTTATCAAAGATCTCTTTAAAATCAAACTATATGGGATTCGTTTCGCAGTCCTGAAATATTATTTGAATCTTGTCACATAAACCCAATTTTGAGAAATGATTTATATTTCAAATTTAAAATCAATTTTAAAGACCGTTTTCGAATGACATTTACCAATAACGTTTCTTGCAAGTTTGGCAAATTTGGTATTTTGTCGAAGATGACTTTGTTGCTTTCAATCATCAATATATATATATATATTCGTTTGATACCGTTTAAAGGACCACTGAAGACTTACAAACACTGGCACACTGGACAGCCCAAGATGGGGACCCTGGGAGATAACTGTGTGGCCTACAGTCACGACACGCAGGACTGGAGCACCTTCCCATGTAACACTACCAAGCTGGGATGGGTGTGTGAGTTCGGTAGGTATACGAAGTTGGAAAAAGTTGTCCAGAAAGGATAATTATGAAAACAAAGTCACATTGTAATCGTGGTCTCGCGGGCAAGTAACAAAAATGGAATCATTTGGCCCGAGAGTTTCATATTTCAAAAATATTGAGCAAGCTTTTTCATCAGTAGAAAGAACATACAAGCCAATTGGTTCTTCTTTTTTGTCTGACCCATCCACTTTGAAAAGTAATGCTACGTACCTGTCACAATTGCAAAAAAAAAATATATAAAATTCGATTGTTCTTTTGGTATGCGCTTTTATACTGTGACGAGTCTTGGCAATTAAGTTTTGACAGATTATCAAGAAATCCGTTCATATCAAACTTCAATCCCATGCATTTTCTGGACACGTGCGTCAATTGTTTGGGTAGAGCACATGATATTGTCTCACTCCTACGACTATCATAAAACTGATCTTTACATTATTGTTTCTAGTAATCATTTTGGAGCACCATACAGCATACCATGCTCACACAATAGTCAATCACTGACTTGATTAAATTGAAATGATGTGCTTACTTGCTTTGCGCCTACATCATATAATGAAACCTAGTATTTAGAGCGAACGTCATATTACATGTATACAACCTGCTGAACTAAAATAAGTATTTGCTGGAAAAGCATCATCGGAAAACTACGGAGAATATAAACACGTCTTGGTTTTAGGTAAACTGTCAAATTACCCTTAGACTAGCTAGGCATCCACCAGATGACTCAGTGTTTTCCAATCAATATCTAAGAACGCTTTGCAAAATAAACTTCTAACTCATTGTACGGGTACCCTTTATGTAGTAGACGATCCCTGTTGCTTTTTAAGTCGCTATTTCAAAGGTCAAGGAACGGATTACTTTATAATTTAACCAGTACACTTAGGTTTTTTTTCAATCAATATTTTTTGTAACCACAAAAAATGATTTCACTTCAGATAATGTTATCTTTGAAAAGCAACCACTTGTTATGCCTCTTTCATATACACTAAACACTTTGTCTTATACATTTAACAAACTTCTTTTAATTGAAGAACTAAATGCTACTATTCCTGAAACTACCTCCAACTCTGTGTCATCTACAACACAAAGTATATCCACTGAACCAACAACTGAAAGTTCAACACCTGAACCTACAACCCTAGAACCTACAACTCAAGAACTTACAACTCCTGACCCTACAACCCCAGAACCTACAACTCCTGAGCCTACAACTCCAGAACCTACAACTCCTGAACCTACTACACCAGAACCTACAACTCCTGAACCTACAACTCCAGAACCTACAACACCGGAACCCACTCCAGAACCTACAACACCGGCACCCACTCCAGAACCTACAGAACCGGAACCAATTCCAGAAATCACTACAAAACATCACATGGCATCCAAACATACACCAAAACATACAACAACTGAAAAGACAACGGAAGCCAAAACAACTACAATGCCAACAACAACAACTACTGAGGAAGAAACGGGGATTATTATAATTGGAAAACGGTCTTAATTTTTTGAATGATTTTAAGAAATACATTTATTAAATATCTGAATTGAGGGTATAAATTCTTTAAGATGAGATGAAGGAGATACAATGTAACATATATAGTACTTATTCAAAGTTGATTTTGAATTTTGACATTTGTACAGGTTTAAAATTGTATTAATCTTTAAAAAGAAAAACCTAAGCATAATTCTATAAAACTGACGCTATTTGTAGATTAAGAGATTTTATTCACTTGAAAAAAAAAGAAAAAAAAAGATGTGATTAGAATTTCTATAAACAGATATTGTACAGTAAATAATATATCACAGATATTTGTTCACAAATTCAACACTGGCTTTCCATGTCAGATGTGAGCTGTTTTCATTTCAAAGACACTTTCTGCAATTTCTATTGCGGTTTTAAAGGTGTTATTTTTTACTGGTCCTCTAGTCCTCCTCTGCTTCTGATCCTTCCTCATTCTACAAAGAAAATTAAATCCAGCAATTAGTATTCACATATCGAATCTGACAATTCATCAGCCCAAACTTTGCTTTAGCTTGCAGATATATAACTTTATGGGTAAATTTGGATAGGCATGTCAACGAGAATTTTCCCTTAAGGCTACATCTGCAACCATATTTATTAGAACATAAATTCAAAATTCATTTTAATTTTGATTGCAAGACACAATTTGATGGGTAGAGAATTTAGTTTAATCATTAAATACAGCTAAGCTAGGAGAAAACATGACTTGCAGACTAAAATTTTCAGGTACTCCAGTTTATTACATACAGATTACTTTCTTTTGTATCATTACCTATATATTTTTTTAAAATTTATTTTTATTCAACTACTGTATGGGTGCCTCTACATGCATTATTAAATTTTTTTAAAATACAAATTACGTTATTCAAAGATAAAAAATCATCAAAATTCCTGCTGTCTGTATTATATATTGACCTAGAAAATCATCTTACATATATAAATACTTGTCTGACATAAATAAAATCTGATCCACCACGATGAAAAAGTCAAGTGTACATGTAAAATAAGAAGGTATATACATGACTCAAAAAAGAAGAGAGATAGAACAGACCAAGTACAAGTGTACTGGTAGGTTGATGTTATACATTTATTTAATATATATCTGTGTTACAAATACACTATACACCTCAGAGGGTGTCAGGACAATGATTTACCAAAAGATTGATTTATGTTTAAATAAAAGATTATATCAGTACATTTTAAAGATCCCAAACAAATTAATAGCTCAATCAATTCAAATTACTGTAGATAAATATGAATGTTAAGACTCCAAGTTGTATAATGTATTTGTTTCACTACAAGCCACCATAATAACCAACAGACTACAGAAGATACACAAGAATGGCACTACAGATCTGCTCCCACATCGTACAAAAGGCAAGCAGAGCAATTAAAAGCATCAAAGCACTATTTATAGGACATTAGGTAAAGATTGAACAATCCTCAGCATAGATGTAGTTCAATAACTCTTGAAATCTGGGACTAACATTAGCATAAACAACCATTAATTCAGCTTCATATATATTTATAAAAGAAAATGTGTAAAAGGCTAATACCTGTATATAAAAAGAACATTTCAATTACAAATTGGTATAGTAATCTTCGGTTCATTGGTAAAACAAAGCAACATTATTTCTTCATGTTTTTCAGTTCTTAATATTTTCTTAATATTTTACACAATTCTCCACTTTTCCTTAACTTTTTATCAAAATCAGCATAGCAAAATGCTCTAACTTTGTGAAACATTTGGAAATTTACTCAAAAATATGTATGATAATTTTAGTTTGGATTAATTAAGTTATGAAGAACATACAATAGGATATGATAACAATTTTGAACACAAATAATTTTAGCATTCTGAGGATTGAACAACCTTAAAACAAAAAAGAGGCAGCCAGAGTACATTTGTTCTACATGTTCTATCAACAAGAATGAGTGTATTTCCATTGAAGCAATCACTACAGTTATACATTATACATATGTATCACCTTGCTCTCCTTCTGTTGTATTCTGTAATTCAAAGGTAATTACATGTAACATGAAACCTTATCTCAAAACACATTTATTGAAAATGTCAGTGCATTGGTGTTTGACGTTAAAAATATTTCTTTTAATTATAAAACTAATCATAGAGTATGGGATAATTTTATCATTAAGAAAATATTTTTAACATGAAGCACCTCTGTGTGTCAGTGTGAGAATCCTACTTCAGAAATCTATAGTTAAATAAGACTTGTAAAATTCGACTGAGGTGACTCCACATGAGATGCTAGATCCTGTATATACATGTAGTGTATTGTAAGACTGCAAATTAAAACAATGCTGTGACATCATTCCTTATATGTTCTTACACTCATTCTAAAAATTTACTTTTGATTGTCTGACATTGGTGAGCTTTGCATCTGTCCTATATTAAACTTGATATATATAAAACCGTTGCAGCCCTGATCGTACTGTCTCAGATGAGTCAACAAGTGTAAGATATATATATGACTTTACAGTTCTGTCTCATAATAATATCAGACAGTTTTTGGCATAGTGCCACAAACTACACATTTTGTATCTGGCATAAATCTGATGTGTAATAGATTTACAAGTCTTATTTGAATGAGCTCCTACCTCCGCTGCCAGCTCCTCCTGTCGCCTCTGTTCGTAGATCTGTTCTGCCTCCTCGCGCTCCTCATCATTATACTCCTCCTTGTCCAGCCTCTCAAGCTTCCTCAGAGTGATCAGAACCTCGAGGCGATAATCCTCCTCCTCAGCAGCAGGGTTCTCTGCCAGAAAGGAAAATCAGCATAAAAAAATTGTCAAAAAAAATCCAATTTAAAATCAAACTCGGGTTATATTATAAAAAAGGGTATTCAGTGATTTTACATGAAGATCCAGGCCAATTTTGCCAATTAACAAAATTGAGGTGGATAATCATAATCATTAAAACTGTGGAAAAATTGAATCCTGCCTCCTCTTTATGAGATTCCTGTATAAGCTAGCTCCTGCTCCAAAGGTCATATATGTACTGTTAATGTGTTGTTTGTGCCTATATAAATTTCATACCTGATAGTACCAGAGCTCTCAACATTGGCAGAGGCTGAAGTTTCTGTAATTCTTTTAGTGATGTGATGTTGTTTCCTCTGTAAAACATAGTATATGAAAAATACTTTTATTTTATAACCATCAAATTTCATTCTTAATTATCACTATCTTTAATTTTCCAGAGTGTAATCTGATATCCAAATCACCAAACTATACTTTTTTAAAATCTATATCACAACACTTTTTTAGCATGTTTTAAATAAAGTACCTTTGAAATGCCTTTGTTAAATAAGCAAACACTGTACAAATGATTCAAAAAAAGACCGTTTCGTAATTTTTGCAAAGTATGATAAATTCATCTCAATAAAAGTAACTTGATCTGAAGAGCTGGATAATGTCTAAATGCAAAAGGCAAATTATTGGATCAAACTTGATATTTCACATTTCATTTGAGAACTGATTGCTTCAGTATCTGAAGCATCATTAGTGGCATATATAATCACCTGAAGTTGACGTATTGTAGCATCTTTAAATCCTCAACAAATCCATCTAAAGCTTCTAACTGGTTGTCTCTCAGATGTAGAGTGGTTAAACTCTGAAGTCTGTTCATGCCTTCAACTTTCTTAATTGTATTAGCTGCCTGTATTGGATAAAATATATAGTTCCATTACATATTCCATATGCATAAAATTCGATGAATAAAATTAACATGTTCAAAACTGTAAAAGTAGTTATTTACACTTATTAAGAATGCATTTATGAAGCTGTCGTATATAATATGCATGGCTATAAAATACTGTATTGCAGCACTCCATACACGAGTTGTTCCCCTTTCTACAGCAGTTTCCATATGACTGTAGATTACAAGATTTTAAATTTCTTTGTAATTCAACAAACCATTTTTTTTGGGGAGAGAGAGAGTGAGATAGAGAGTGCCCATAAGAGTTGATTTGTTTACTGTAAATCATTAACTAAGTATGTCAATTCAAATCACCTAGCATTCTTAAAACAAATGAGTCCATAGCATCAAAATAGCATGCATTTGGATGTAGGCTAAAAGCTTTATTATGTTTTTGTCTAGTTTAAATTTCCCCCATGTGTAAATAAGAACTTTTACTGAGGTTAAAATTGAATTCTTCAATATAAAAAAAAAACAGGAAATATTTCCATTTTCTTACAAGGAACAAGTTCTTCAGATTTGGAAGACAAACTCCTTCTGTGGTCTCCAGTTTGTTTCCTCTCAGCTCCAGTGTGTGTAAACGGGACAGTTTAACTGGATCTAGACCTGATATTTGGTTTATTTCATTGTCTGCAAAAAAATTTATTAAAAATCATATATAATAAAAGTATTTGTTTACTGTTTCCATGCACAGCAATATATTGGTAATTCCAGAGCTACATGTCCAGAGCCTCTCTCTCTCTCTCTCTCTCTCTCTCTCTCTCTCTCTCTCTCTCTCTCTCTCTCCCTCTCTCTCTCTCTCTCTCTCACCTTGCATAGAAAAGAAATATCAGACAATTATATTTTAAAAACAAATTTAATTAACGAGGCCAGGTCTAATTTGTTCTGCCCTAGATTTTTTAATGTAATTTTTTACATAATGATTTAAGATGAAAAAATCGGACATTTACCACATCGTTTGTTTAGGGTATCATCTCAAAGTTTATTAATTTTTAACATAGGACCCTATGGGATTTTGCTTGAAATATACGGTATCAATTTTGCACATAAACTTCTGCCCTAGGGATTTCTTTATCTGTTCTACATTTGAAATTTATTGCTAAAAGGCATTAAATGGTCAAATAAAAAAAACCTTTTACCCCCTGGTTTCTTCCTGGGGTCTTATCAAAGTTGTTTTTGTATGCCCAATTTCCCAGATTTGTCAGATAATCACAATTTTTCATTTGACAAAGGTGGAAATGGTGAACTTTACAGTATCATTAAAACATTCAGACATATTTATATAAGTAATAAATAAATATATAGCATCACATATCAAGTGTCATTAACACAAAATACATGGTTATTGTCTTAAAATACATCATGTATTAAGCTATATTTAGGTGGGGTAAGAAAACATGACAGAGGACTATAGGCTTGCTGAACTCTCTTCACGTTTTTGACTCGAGCCCAAACATAGCTTATACTTCAAGACTTTTATGTTTTTTCTACAATATAACATCAATTTTATGCCTCAAATGAGCTTATTTCGACTAATTTTGCTGAATATCTGCAGTTGAAGCCAATTTTTGCTGAATATCTGCAGTTGAAACCATAACGCCATGGCGTCAACCAAGCAAAAAGATGACATCACAATGCAAATAAAACGCTGCGCAAAAACTGTACTGAACTGTACTCTGCCTCGTTAAGCTAAAATTTGCTTGTTTAAATATGACCCAACTTAAATTGAAACAAAACTGCTCCTGATCATTTCATATAAAAATTGTAAGTAGTGAATAGCTTTCCTTGACATTAAGTCACTAATTTGTTTTATACTGGTTGTTTAAGATAATTAATAGATCATATTACAATTAAACAACCTTATATTCTTTATCACATAATTTTCATTTTCTTTTTTTCAAACAGGATCAAAATATAACAGAAAATTTCATTTTAAAAGTTCAAAGCATTGAAATTTGTCTTTGAACAATGAAATAATAATATTTCAGAGGAGATACTCTCCATCAAATAAAATTATAGTGTAGCATTCTAACTTTCATATCATAATATCAATGCATTTTTGTTTAACAAACTCTGAGTTTCCTCCCTTTGATCGCAATATGTCTTACCATTCAGACTCAGGTGTTCCAACATTGGGTGATTAACTCCTTCCAGTGATTTTATTTTATTTTTGTTGAAGCTGGCAATTTGTAAGAATGGCATCTCTTCTAACTTTGCTGACACAAGTAAATTATTGTCAGCTTTCAATGTCAGTAAATGAGTTAAAACACTAAGTGAACTGATATCTTTTAGTTTATTCCCACTCAGGTCAATGTATCTCAGGTGAATAAAGGCTTTCAAGATACTGATATCTGTAATTTCTCTGTAATAAGAAATTTTAGATTAATATAAATCAAAGTTTTTAAGTTGAAACAAATGAAACACTATCAGATATCACAACGTTCAATATTAGCTTAAAATTGCTGAACACTCTTCACATTCAAGTCTAATATTGCTTATATTATTTCATAACAATGATCCTGTATCATATTTTCACAATTGATGCCTCAAGCAAGCTATTTTGACAAATGAAGTGTCATAGCTGCAGATCTGTAGCTCTACAGGAAAACTTAGGTTGACATGACGTAGAAATTTCCCATGAAGCTACGGATTGCTCTGCAGCTACCATTTATGTTTGTGCAGAACAATAAATATAATGTAATTCAGATGAATTCACATTTCATAAATGCATGTAATGCGATATTAGGCAATGTGACCAAATATAAATTTTTTATTCAGTCAATGCAAGGGACAATTGCATAACATAACATATCCTGCACTTGGATATTTTCTTCAACAGCAGTCACACCGTATAGCATAAATCATTGTACATTTGTACCTTTCATGTATATCCAATCTGACAAATGCATGGGCCAAACCATCACCAGTTTTACAGAGCAGTGAGAGGCATTCTCCAACAGTTTCCTCTGTCAATGGATTTTCAGGAACTTTCTAAAAAACAATTGATCTAGAACATTTATCAAATACTTGTTAGCCAGTGTGTCAGTCAAATATCTCTTATAAAATTTAAAAAAAAAAACAAACAAATAATATGGTGGCAGTTTTATGAATTTGGTGTAAAACTGTTAATTATTAAAATAAGTGTTTTTCATAGGAGTTGTGTATTTGCTTGTTTACATAGTAGAATATATAAAGTCCCACAGATATAGTGCTGCAGTGGTAATTGTACTGCATGTATAGATGATAGGAGAGAGAGAGAGAGGGAGAGAGAGAGAGAGTCTTCAATTTACCTCTTCTTCCTCTTCCTCTTCTTGTTTTTCTTCTTCTCCCAGCTTCTCTTCTTCTTCACCTAACTGTTCCTCTTCGTCCCCACCCTTGACTTCCTCCTCCTCCTCTCCTATTTGTTCTTCGGTGTCCGACATCTTTTTTAAGTTAAAAGTTACTCCCTCAACGCTAGGCCTGGGACTTTACCCAACGTGAATTTATGTTATGCTTACAAACAATGGCGGACCGTTACCAAGGAGATCGCTTGTGGTAAGGCTAATATTTTTACGGTTTTAGCTTTATATGAGATGATTTTAAATAGACGTAAAGAAATTTTCGATTGTATCAGAAGACAAACATACAATTATTTAACTTAATTTGAAATATACTGCGAAGGCATCGAAGAATGACAGAAAACAACAATAACACCGAAATCTCGCAGCAGACGCCAATGAACGAGACTTCATCTTATGGGCTGGAGGAGTGAGGTAAGGATAAGTAGTTTCTAAACTTTTTAACTTTTATGAAAAACTTTGTCTTATTTGGGTAAAACTTCATCTGAATTCGTACGTTTTACTTCTTTTGACTTCTAACCGTTTAACATGCTTTTACATTCGGAAAAACCTTCGGTATAAAATTGTGACAGTTTTGTACTTTTCACCCCAAAAAAGGTAGAGTATCGTAGTATGTTATCGAAGTACATGTACACATACTGCTATGTATCACAGGTCAGAATAGGGTGCGTAAATTTTGATTGTTTGCCAACCACATTATTTTTTTTTCTTTTATACATATTTAGGAGTTTATAGATAAGTTTACAATATTTTTTGTATCACGCTTGTATATTGCCCCATTGAGCCTGTACCGTAGATTTTGGAACATAAGCATATCTCTGTGGACTTTTTAAAAGTCTTCTTTTTTTTTTGCATGGAAAGTGTGCAATTTTAACTTTCTTTCAATTTTTCATTGTGCTGTTTAGTATCTTTAATTGATAATAGGTCAACCTCAGCTATTTAATTTTTCATTACGCAGTAAGCCTATGTTATTTTATCAGTTCGAGAGAAATATTAATGTTTCAAAGTTCATTTTGATATGACAAAATTATTCTGGAGCAGTGGCCCTATTTATGCTGTAAAAAAAAAATCCTGAACAAAATTGATACACTACAATGTAGGCCACTTTGGATATGATTAAAATTTGCAGAATTGCGGTTTTTTTTTTCCAACCACTCAGTCAGTGAAGTGGATCATTGTTTCAAGATTTTTGTTCTTTTTCATTCTTGTTAGAATGTAGAAGGATTTTGCAAGGTGTACACGCATGGTCAATTTAAAAGGACTATAACCCATAATTGTTTGAGTTGTTATAGAAACTAACTTCATTTAGTCCTCAAACGTGTGGGATCATGCATAATCTGGTAAAGCCACCTTAAATTTACAACAACAATGTCGTTTATCTTTTTTTACCTGACTTGATATAAATTTCTTTGTTTGAGGTTATCCATTGGTAATTGTCATAGTTACTATATACCTTTTGTCTCAAAAAATTTGAACTTTAAAAGATTAGTCTTGAATTTACCCAACGGAGCTGGCACTCAACCAACAAATTATTTTATTCGTGTCTTTTCATAATATTGTGCTTTATTAAACAGTAAATGTTATATTCTTTTAAAAAATTAAATAGTGCATTGACCAGAGTTTTAAAACACAAAGTCTCTTAAGATTAATGATTTTTTTTTGTGTAAAAAGACTATGTTGGGTTTGAGGACTCCTGTGTTAAATCCATTCTTTAATTAAATGTACTTCAGTCGCAAATCACAAGGTATGTGTTTTTTCTCTCATTGTCTCTTGAGGTATTTTTGAAAGAAAATCAACATATGTATTGCAGCAATTTGTTGCTCATTCACAGGCACATTGTATGACTGTGCCCAATTTTGCCAAGATCCTAATTACCGGTAATGAATATGTCTTTCATTAAGAGTTTCTTAATTAAGAGTTTAACTTGATTATGATGAAAGTTTACATGTTTGTCATGTATACTGTTTGAAGTTTGGCAAACTACTGCAACTTTGATTATCCCTAATTGGATAATCTATATATCTATATATCAGAGAATGTGATATTTAATGTTTAAAAGTATAATCATTTCAGATTTGCTATTTCAATATTAATTAATCTATGTAGAATTGTATTGTATTATAGATAAGAAATGACTTATATATCCTGACATCAGTATTTATCATTTGTATGTATACTTAAGTAAATGATATGAATTAATTGATTAAAACAGATAGGTTTAAAATATTGGGCACCTCAACTGAATATTTGTAACATTATTTAGTAAAGGGAAAATATTGCATAAAGTTTTATATATATTAAAAGGTTTTGCAAACTCTAAATTCCATTGATAATTAATCTATATTTTGAGTGTAAGAATCAGCTGCAATTGAAGTCTCCATGCGTACATTAGAAATTTTGTTAATTTAGAATGAGCATTCAATTATATTTCACCACATATGCAGATCTACTTAGTGAATATTTTGTGCAAATCAATGCTCTAAAAAAGGCGAGGAACATAAAAAAAAAACAATCGTATTAAAACTTAGCTTTAACACAATAAGGTGAAATATCTAGAGAAGTTTTTTCACTTCCTTATTGGACTTTTTCACTATGTATATTTATAACAAAAAAAAAAATGCCAAGGAGGAATGTTTGGGCCTATAAACTTTCTCAGGCATATTCAGTCCTCTCTTGCAGTTAAGAGTTATTGTTTTATTAATAAATGAGTACTAAGTTCAAAACAATAGGATTTATGTGTGGCAGTAGACCAAAATTGTCAATAATGTCCATAATCCTCCATAAATTTAACATTCCATTTAGTAACAACTTGTTTATTTCTTATCAAAACATATTTGTTCTCTCATCATGTTTAGTATGTCTGGAATTGAAAAACAAATGTACCAGTAAAATTCTTAATATTTTATAACAATCAAATGAATATCTTAATTAAGATATACTTGTACATGTATGACAGTATTTTTGAAACAGTTTGATTAGATGCTATGACAAGTTTTGGTATGAAAGCAGATTTTTCTTATTTTTATTGTCATATATAAGTAAGCTTTAGCGAAACTGGGCCCTGCATGGTTTCTATCATCATGGCACATATTACCTAATAGTATAGGTATATGGTATTATTTAGTTTTTTAAAAACTTGCAGACATTCCCTTTTTTCTTTCAATTTATTATGCAAAAAAATAGTTTGCCAATATATCAATAGTTTCCACTGGCAACTTCAAACAATAAAGGAGAATTCCTTTTCTCTCTACTTCGCTAAATAAAACATGACTGACCCCTGGCTTTGTCAATAATGAACAACCTTTATAGTATGCTGAAAACCATGATCAATTTGATGCATTTTTAAATTCATTGAAATAAATCAAAGGTATGCAATATAACATGGAATTCATATTCAGCTTTTATTCATTTTTTCTATGAAATAAGCACTACCTTTTTTAATATTTGACAAGTAAAGCATGAAATAACTTGGAATTTATTAATAATAAAGTATTTCTGATATTCATGTAGGTATAAAAATATACTTCTCTGAATTTTATATACGATTATTAATGTTCACATATGATGTGACCAATGAGCAACGAATGAGTGTAAATTAATTGTTGGAAAATACAATTAACTGTGAATCTATAAGGATATTTTGAACTCGGTATGGATATCCAATAATCCACCATCCAGATAAATTTCCTGCCTTCTGCCGAAAGAATAGGTGTCTGTATTATTGGTCCATTTGTAGAATTATCAGGTTATACAAAAGACAACAATTAAATCTTCTCATGTGCGAACATTTTCAGTTGACTAGGTAAAACAAAAAAAATATTGTGTAGAACTGCTGAGTTTGTCAGTATCAACATGTCTCTGTGTCAGATGATTGATTTCGCTTCATTTCATTGTTCATTCTACTTTGGGACCTAGGCATCGTTATAGCAACTCAGAATTATTTATGCATGCCTGTAGTTGCACACTAGTCAGGTTGTCATGGAAATGGCCAAATTCACAGGTATATTGAACACAGGTATTGAATACCTAATAATAATTTGATTTGGTGTAAGCGAATAGGAATCCAGCGTCCTGGGACATTAGTTCAGTAAGAGAAACTGGTGGTAGTGTTTGCATGGAAACTGGCTGCTGAATTAGCTTTTATTGATATATCCATACATTTTATCTCCTGGCATGAATAGTTAGACTTACCTGTAAAATACTTCCAGGACCGTGTACATTTAAGCAGGTAAAAAAAAAATTATTGACTAAACTAGCTCGAATAGCAGACTTGCAGATTTTGCTAATTATCTTAATAAAAACAGGAGTTAGAGGTTAAGAATTTGTTTTTAACCTGTAAATTGATGTGCAATTCTGCTAATATTGTTTGCATTTTTATTGCAATGGTCTTAGAAATATAGATAAAATTTTCTAACTTTTTGGACTTATATTGCTTAAAATTTTCAGTATTATGCATTTCTGTTGTATTTTCAGTGTGGAAAATAAAAGTATGAATTTAGTATACATTGATTGATCATTCAGACATCAGGTTCATTAATATAAAGAAACTAGTTAATAAAATCAAATTCCAAATTGCTGTACAAGTTGATATTTAAAAGATTAAAATTTAATTGCACGTCAGGTCCATTTTTCATTTGAATTAACACTTAAACTTTTGTTTTTAGATATACTCAGTGGTTATGATACAAAACATGCTGAGTACCTTATATATTTGAAGCATTTTGACAGTTTATAAAAGGAAAATGAATCTACATCTGACACATAAATCAGTTCTTTCAAAATTATGTAAAAATGGTTCATGGTAGTTCATTAGCTGATTTAAGCATGCATAATATAAATTTTTCATGAATTTTGACATACAGCAAAATCTTTCTCTCTTTTTTTTTTTTAATGACACATCCTTAATCACAAATGATTTACCGTCCAACTGTTCCATTTTCTTTAAAGTAAAGACACTCAGTTACTTTTATACATCAACATGTACTTATATTCAACATAGGTATAAATAAGTTTAATCAGAGGAAGGAAAAAATGGTATACATCATAATTATGCTTTGCCAGATTGCCACCATACTTGAAAAAACGTTTTCCTTTTTATTGGATTTTGATGATGTTTTAATTTTGTTTTTGCAGGAAAGGAGAAAAACTTTTCTTCTCCAGATATGACTGCGAAAATGAAAGTAAGAACTCTTGACGCCATTTGTGCCAAATTAAAATCATTGAGTGGGGAGGAAGGTTCCGATGTTGTCTCGGAGCTCGAGATTTCCGAGCAAGAGAATAGTATACCTCTATTGAATGAGAGTGACACGAACAACGCGGAGAGTTTTAGAGATGAGATTTTGGAAAGTAAAAAGTATTTGATAGACAAAGAATCAGAAAAGAAAGGTGCCGGGTCATCTAGACGGAAAAGTCGAAAAGCTGCAGCCCCAAGAAATATTGCTCAGGTACGGGAAATTCTCGACAAATTGGACTGTGCTGATGAGAACGATGAACTGGCCGAATACGAAATAAACAACCAAAATACGGACTTTCCGCCTGAGGAGGATGTAAGCCTTGAGGAAGAGGATAGTATCGTAAGAAAAGATTCGGCCAAGACCGTGCATAATGACGCTGACAATAGTCCAGTCTCAGCTAGTATCAACAATTCTTTACAAAACAGAAAACAGTCACGAAAACCACTCAAGTCAACGCAGTCATTCAGCACGCCAGGTAACACTGCAGCACCTCTGGACCTCTCTGTGGCCAAATCAACAGAGGACAGCAATCATTCGGAGAAAGATTTTCAGGAATTCAATCAATCTAGTCAGTCACTGCCTAATGCCAGTGAACATCAAGCTGTTTCTCAATTGGAAATGACAAGTAATCCCCAGAAATCGGCTTCATCTTCCTCTTCTTCTTCCTCAAAGTTCAAACTTGCAGAAAAAACAGAGAAGCAAGAAATGACAGTATTAAAAGACTATGCCGAGTCGACGATGAACGAGCTGTTATCAATGTATGGGTTCAGTGCGGGATCAGGAGATTCTCTTGTACAGCAGATTCCTTCCAATAACTTTACATCAAATCAAATTCTTCATAAGCAGAGTCCACAGCCAGTGCCAAAAGTACAAAATAGCAAACCCATTCCTCCCCTCATCCCCTCCCCATCCGCCGATTCAGTGTCCCCCGACACCGTGATATCTACAGAGAAGAAAGGCATCTACACTAGTTATGTCAGTCCATCGGTTAACAAAAGTAGTCAGTCCAACAAGAACGCCAAGAATACCAATAATGAAGGTAAGTTTTGTTTTTTTTTGGAGAGGAGGAGGGGGGGGGGGCTGTTCCCTAAAAACACACACCAACCCTTCTCCTAATACTTAGGGGACTAAAAAGTAGATTTATGTGCAATTACAAATGCAGTAGGTTGCAGAAGGTCTAATAAGTAAATAAGTCTCTTGTTCTATTTGTCACTTAAAAAAACTTTTATTCAAGATTTGATTGGGTTTATGTATTCAATTTTAGAAAACTCTTAACGTGCACTAATCATTAAAAAAAACAACAAAAGCGGGATATCAAAATCATTAATATGATGAATCATCTATTTTGTAAAATTCTGGAGTGGAACATGATCAAGAATCATATGACTTGCACTATACAGGCATTATATCAAAGACAAAATTCAGTTATGTAAAGCATTCCTTTAACACATAATTTTTCTTTAGTTATATAGCTCATAGTATTGATTCTATATTTCTTGTCAAAATTGCTTATTTATCAATGTATTGATTTGAAATTTCTAATTCATGACATGTCTAAACAAAGTGCGGTTAAGTCGTAACACAGCGATAAATGAACAAAAATTCTTGGCTAGCTTCAATGTAAAATCCTTTATAACCCAAACTATTGAACCATATTGCCTTGGCAACCCAAAACATTCTATTGTGTAAATATCTTTTAAAAGACCGATTCTTAGTTCTGGTCAAATAACTTTTTCAAAAATACCCAAACTTGTTATTTAAAATAAATCCATTTAAAAGGCCGTTTACAGACTTAAAAATCTATATCGCATGATTTTGGGTCAAAGACGATAAAATAACATGAAAGAATAGAATCAATTCAAGCATTTAGGAATTATTTAAAAATATACCGAAACAGTATGGGGGCTTATATTTGTGGGTAATATTAAATTTCGTGTAGCGTTTAATTATTATAATCTCTAGAGCTACTGTAATTTGTCATTAGGTAATATCAGAACAGAAGTTTTTTAAACATGCTTTTATGAAGTGTGTTGTCTTAAAAAATAATCAAAGGCTTATAGTATTGAACTTATTGCATCAAGATTATTCCATACTAGATAAATTAGACATGAGGTGTGATACCCATATAGACCTACATTTCAAAACTGCTTAATGCCAAACATCGCAAAAGCACTTGTGACGTTATTCAAGTTTTTGTTATCTGTTTGCATATGTAGTATTTGTTCTTCATTTCACCAGGCCCAACAATTTTAAAGTCAGCATTTCAAATAATTAACCAAAAAACAGCTAGAGCTGAAATCTACTTATTTACATAATCATTATATATAGGTAAACAATTTTGAACATTCCAAAAATCCTGTGGTTTAAGTCATAAAGCTATACATGTACTGAGATTCTTAGCAGTGAGATTTTTAGAAATCAGGGATGGGTCAATGAGAAAATCTGAAGTGTTTAATACCAGTAATGTTAGACAAGATTAATAGTGTTAATATGTACATCCCCCATTGAATCTGAATCAGAAATAAAATGAGCAATGCACTCCACAAATCTATAGCATTTTATTGATTCAAAATTGAGAGAATCTCCTTAAAAAAAGTGAAAAATATGACTTGAAAGTTTTTTTCATAAATATGTTCTTACACAAATCTTAAATTATTTTTGGGTGAATATGATAGTCTTAAGTGATTTTCAAATAATGAATTTGTAGATAGGATAATTTTGTCAACATAACATTTTTGTTCTTAAGGAAAATCTCAAAAATGAAGGGGAAAAAAACCCCACTTTCACGTGTGTGTAATGATTCATTGTCAGAAATATTTTATAAATTGTTTTTATAAACACATCTATTGTTTGATATTTTTGGTTCCTGTCCGGTATCATTGCACAAGAATTGAGGGTTTCAAAAGGGTATAGAATTATTTTCCATAGCCAGACGAAATATGCACCATATTTTGGAAATCAAAATGCAGTATTAAAATAACTAGAGTATTTCAAAATGCATAGCATGATCTAGATTGGCAGCTGCCAAATAAATGTACATTTTCAAATCCAGAACATTTTTACATTAAGACTACTTTTTAGGTAAGGTTATATTTAAATAGTTTGCATTGAGTAACTACTGTAAAGGATTCAGTATTCTGAGAGAGAGAGAGAGAGAGAGAGAGAGAGAGAGAGAGAGAGAGAGAGAGAGATTTTGTCCCTATTTAGGAAAATCAGATGTCAAATAAAAAACAGAGACAATGATTTTTGTATGAACCAGGTAAGTTCATTGTTGAAATATAAAGTAAACATTTGGTATATTTTTCATCCAAACTTTCTGAACCGGATGACAGAGTTTAATGGGAGAAATGTGTTTAATTTTTGTTAAAAAGTAAAGTATTAAAGTCATTTCTGAAATATTTATGGATAGGTCATGTATAATTTTTCTAGATTAAGGTTGTTAGCTTCGATTTTGTTTCTTTTTAGTACCATATTTTTTTTAATTTAGTTGTCAAATTGAAAAGATACATGGTTTGCATTTTATATATAACTTAGCTATGCAGAAGTGCAGGATTTATTGAATGTGTGAAATTACAGTACTAAATAACTCTTTTTAGAAGTTCCACCCTATCTTTAATGTTATTAAGCATTATTTCTGTTGAACCCCAACAATTCTATGCTACTTGTCCTAATGAGTTGAAATGAAATGAGAATCAAAGAGGCTGGCCTAGGAATATGAAGTTAAGATTCCCAAAGTCACTTCTGTGCTTTAATTGATTGCCCGATACCATAGTTTGTACAAAAAAAAAAAAAACCTGACTGTTCTTCTTCATAAGTCATTGTTCTTAACGTGAGAACCAGGGTGAGATTTGATATGTACAGATTTTTTAATGATAAAACTCTTAAACTAGAATTCTTCGTTAAGAAGAGGTTTTGGGGATGCCAAGTCTCGTGATACTTCAAATTCATGTGAATTTCATTGTAAAATGGGCCATACTTAGTAGTTAAATCCTGTGTGAAAGTATATCCAGCTTTTCATAAGTTTGACATTTCTAATGCAATAAATTTATATAGGTCTAGATTACACCAAAGTTTGAGGGAATTTTGAGACCTGTCTTCCTTGGTTGGGAAAAAAAAATCAATAAAATTTCCGTTCAGAATGCATAATATACTTTCATTGCGATATATTTATTTTTTACACAAATATTATTTGCTATTTTGTCTTTTAAATGGTGTATGTGCAATTTGAAAAGGTAAAAATCTTTAGGTCCCTTTACTTTCTTTTGAGTTTATTCAGCTTTTACTGTGTGTTTAAAAGGAATGGTTGCCAATGGCACAGCTATTTATCTATAAAAGCCTGAATACATGTATAAAGAATGAATGTTTTGAAAATGTGATTGATCAATTTTTCCCAATTTGCCAAAATGAGCATTCGCTAATTTATCTACTTGAACAACAAAAGATTGATGGAGTTGCTAGGAAGATCTATTTCTATGTTTATTGTTGCTATGGTAGAAATGAATTATTTGCTCAAAAGATCTTTAAACATTTTTTAAGCGAATGCTGGATCGTCATTGGAAATTCACCAAAATTATTAAGGAATGATCAACATTGAATAAGTGTGTATAGGTAAAGGTAACCTTTAGCTTGAAAAGCTTGAAGTCTGACATGGCATACATGTATATGGTTGTCTTCCTAACACCCTCCCCCCACCCACCCATCTAAATGGGGGATGTGACCACCCCCCCCCTCCCCCCAAGTACATGCATTCATAGTTCCTGTCCTTTTTCCACATCTATGAAACTATGCCATAAGTATCATGACTAATTAAATATTTATATTAAAAAAAGAAATACTTGTTGAATCAATTAATGCTCCATAAAAAAATTGCCTTAATGCTTACTCCAAAAATCAATTTAAGTGTTTTAGATGTTTTGGGGGCAGCTGAATATATAAGATACTTGGCTAGTTTATGGCCATATTTCTTAATCATCCCAAACACTATAGATATATCAGAAGTATAACATTTTATTGTCATGTGTGATTTTGCAAGGATCAAGAAAAGAAAGACTAAAAGACTTTTTTGGATAATGAAAGTCTTAATTTATTGATGCAGTATTCTTTCATGAACTTATTGGTTCCTGAACTATCAGCTGTTGTTTTAGTTCTGCAGGTACACACTCTATAAAGTTTCTTCGATCTGTTTCATTGAATTATTAATTGAGTTGAGTAGATTCATGTGATATTAGATGTACATTGTCCATATCAAATTTCTTAGTTGCTCTCGCCACAAAGAGCTAACTCAGTCCCCTTCCAGCCGGCCATTGCTGCAATTAGATGGCAGAGTTCTTTTGATTTTTGTGTAGTGAGAGATACCCTGCTTTCCATTATGGTTACCTTTCCGCTATAATTGAAAGGCAGATTTGACTCGATCACTAAAGAAATGTCCAAATAAAATGGAAAATCAATATTATGTAAACCGGGACTCCAAATCCATCGATAATTTTATTTATAAATATTGGTTTTGGTGTTTTATGTAACGTGAAAATCGTTTTCCAATATTAAAGGTGTTTCCATGGCAATCAGGCTATTTTTCAATAATTACTTAATGGGTTATGTTGGCAGCAATTCTGAAGGCTTTATGGCTGCATCAGAAAACAGCTCAATAACTCTTTTTATTATAGATTTCTAGCAGGAAAAATTGTAGATGAAGACAAATATTAAATGTTAACTCGTGTTTACTTAGAATTAAAAAATAACACACACCCTTTTTGTAACTGTGGGAATTATTTCATTCTTAAGAATTTTTGTCTCACATTTTAAATGTTTTTATCAATTCTTTCGGGGGAAAAAAGTCCTATTATCTAGCTAACCTAAAATCCACAATTTTTCAACCTTACTTATCAACTTAAGACTGTATATGATATGTACATGGGCCACAATTCAAATATTTGACCTGAAATTTAATGTTCTTATTATCCAAAATAAGTGGGTGTTTCAGCCTTACTGCCAGATACCATAGCAACTAAAGTTTGTCTTATCTTGACCGCCTTAACAACGTTATTTGTTAACCTAGGTTGTTAAAGGACACAATCTTTATCTAGCTATTTATGATTAAATGGAAAGTTGCAGTTTTTAAAGTCTAGATATATTTGAATGTTTTAAATCATTTGAAAATACCATTGTTGTAAAATTGAGAGTGATCGAAAGATGCTTACACAGCAAGTTTGGTTATTCAGGCAGTAGTATTTCAAAATATGGGCGATTGATCAACATGCTTAAATCTGTTTTAAAAGGTTCTGTTGAAACAAAATTAAACGTTTGTCTATCAGCTAGTTAACATTTAAAACCTTTTGATAGGTTTGATAGTTTTGCAAATTAAACAATGTACGATTATAAGCATATTTTATCTCATAATTTTAAATTATCAATAATTTATTTCATTTTTGGAAGGATTGTTTTTGCCAGATTGTTAAGGATTAGATATAAAAGTGGCCTTTGCTCAAGGCAACTGAAAACAGTAAGCCAGGATTTGTTACATGTACAAAATGATTGAATTGTAGGTACTGATTAATCAAAAAGAAGATATACAGTGATACTGCTGTCATCTTCTGCAATCAGCATTTTAAAAAAATTTGAAGTCAGAAATTGTAAATGACACTTGTGGGTTCATTCGTTCTACTTAAACTGATTTCTTATAATGACATCATGTGGCCATTTTTTTAAAAAATGGGCTTAAATTATAAATATTGCATTGGTAAAGATATGATTCTAGTTGCATGCTACATGTACTAGGTTGCGGACAAGTTATTTCAATACCTGGATAAAAGGTTGACATTTTTATCATAATGAACAAACATACCCTTTATGCATATTTAAAAGTTAGAATTTATCCATCATCTTCATATCAGCATCCTTCTAATTAATTAAATATGGCCTGAATGAAGTACATATGTACATAAATGGTCTGGCCCTCTATGCCACACCTAAACCATAACATTCAAGGTGTTATTTTTCATATTTACCGCGCCATTGACATTTTGAATTGTAAATTCGTATTTTTAGCAGTAAAATCTGCTCCTAAATTCTCATTGGCTAACTAACAAACAACTTGGGTCAATTAACATGGCGGGCAATTTCAAGTTGCAAAAAAGTTGCGAAATGAAAAAAATTAAATTAAAAATAGGGAATGGTCATAACTTGGTTACCTTTATTAACCCAGAGGTGAAAAGACACAGGTAGGGATCAAACTCGTAACATTCTGCACTCTGAGCCAATAAAGTATTTTCTTTTGGTCAAATTTGCTAATTTACAATGAACGCCTTTAAATTGAATTCTATTAGAATACAAAATATCAAAGTTTAATTTGTTTCACTTGAACATAAAGTTTATAACAAACATGAAACACAAGAAACTGTAGTTTCTAGATTGGCTGGGTTTTTGGTTGCTCCTTGTAAAATTTCATGGCATAATGACATTGCGGGGTTTGAAAAAATTTGGGAATGGTTCTCTACATGTGTGTAAGAGATTTCTGTTAGAACAGGTGCCTGTTTTTATAATCATCTTCCTAGATTCTGAAGAGGAGTATTAGTGCATGTATTATAAAGCTAATTATCTAATTCTTAATGACAAAAATGTCCCAAAATAATTTACTTTTAGCATAAAATCATGTCTAGTATGTAAATTCATGTTATTATACATTCAGAAAGGTGATGTCAAAATGATATATTTTAGAAAAGTGACTAGAAATTTCTTAAAATGACAGAAATGGTGTTTTTGGAGACAAGAAAAACTGTTGAGGAAACGTTCTTTGATTATCTGTCAGCTATCACTGATTGGCTAGGTCTATTTTAATGAAAAATGACATTCTTTGATAAGTAATTTTCCTTTAATAAGATAGAAGAAGCACGATTGAAGCAACTTCCACCCTAACCCTTCGTAGAATTAAAATAAATATTTACTTTATTATATTTTGCTTAGTTAAAGAAAAACACAATAATTATTATGATTTTTACTTTTTTTCTACACATTGTAAAATTCATTACATATTTGCAGTTTTATTGCCCTCGGCGTAAGTGTTTTTTTTTAGTTAATTATTGAATTTTTTATATTTATCTTAAAGAAATTTTAGATAAAGTAATTCCACATTATTCACAATTTTTGCAGTAACCTTGTGGTACCAAGGTATCCATCATGAATTATTGAATGTATGTAAATATGAAAACAAGTAACATCTAAACATTTGTCATTGCCAGCCTCTTTGACATCAATGATTTGAAAGCTAATGAAGTCTCTTTTAAATTTAATGGTTGCCTATATATTATAGTGACGGTAGTTCACTTTATAGACTGAATCCTTTATTCATGAATTGAAAGGTAATGTAACTTTAAAATCAATAAAATTTTAAGAAAAAAATTATAGGGGTTAAAAAATTTTAGTTTGAAAGAGTGTTTTCTATATCTTAGAGATATATGCTCTGTAATAGTTATTATTGAGTTACATAGATTACGGTAAATCTTTATCATCTAGCTGCTGTCATCTTTATATTGTCTTCATCTATCTAGTAGAATAAATTTGATAAAGCAGTAGTTGGAATTGCATAGCTACATTTTTTGCCGATTACTGCAACTGAAAACGAAAAGGTATATATAGATGTAATAATGCTGCAAATGAAATAAATTGCTTTAAATGCCAACCTTTTTCTCGCAAAACTGATTAAAATGCCAAGTTTGGAATTTTTGGTAAAAGCAACAACCTTGCATGATGCAGTTTAAAATCGGAGAATTTTGATGTGATTGAACTCATATTACATCCAAAATATTTAGGCCATGCAGGCTCGCATACATGACCGACCTTCGTAAGGACGTTTAGAATGCAGTATCAGGTGCTCGCAACTATTTTGCAAAATATACAATTAAATCAGCCATATTAAACAAAAACATATTTGTGCTATGGATATTAGCAATGTACTACATTGTAGCAGAGTTTATTAAAGCATTTCTGAATCATATGTTTAACATACATATATAGGCATATTATTTGTGGAACTCTGAAGAATAAAAGGGAAAATAGAATTTGGAGAGAAGTATATAAGTTGTATTGGTACTAACTAAATAACAAAGATCCATTAAATGTTGGGGTTTTTTTTTCAATTAATGCTTAATAGGGGGTTTCTCTGTCTTTGACAGTTAAAGCTGTTCTAATGTCTGTTATTTCGTATTATTAAGGAAGTCGGCATTATTTTTCGGTGGTAAATCTTGACACCTTTTCTGGTGATATATTGGTCTATATGTCATGTGATCGTGTTTCAATGTCTATTGTAGATGCAAAGTGAACTAATTGTTATTATGAATTAAGTCCTACCAAGTTAATTAATCAATAATTAATATAAGTTAAATAGTCAGTATATTGTCTTATAAGCTAGGTCACCAATTGTGAAAAACTTACACATGCTCATGTCGTGTAATTCATATAATTTATTTATAAGTATATATTGTTTATTGTGTATACAAAGAAATTGTTTGCACTTTATTTTGAAGTATAAAAAGTCCCCCCCCCCTTTTAAAGATATAAAGACTTTCACATTTGGTTTTAAGATACTCTTTTGCGAAATTTGTCAGATTCATTTACATAAGTGAAAATGAAATACATCTTTTTTTTTCTTCAAAATAAAATATTTATTCTTAAACATTATATGCAACAATTAATGTCAGAATTGTGGTGAAAAAATTCCACTTTTTGTTACTTTGCTATGAATAATGTAGTCTAGATTTGTGCGAAAATTAAATGAATTATTTTTCACAGGATACATATACAATTTTATCTGAAATTTTCTGTTGTCAGTTAGTACATTATTATAATGAAAGAATCCTTAATGTGTGTAACTTTATGTGCGGGGATTCGAAAATGAAATTAATCATACAAGCTAGCTAGATCATATAGTGGACACAACATACTTTATTCATGAAATTGTAGAAATTACATGAGAAAACGTTTTTAGTTGCGATGAAATTTTAAACTATTATTGATATACACATATACATACAGACCTCAGATTTTGAATCTAAAATTGTTTAGAACAGTTGATGAAAAATACACTACGTGAAGATTCTTTTGATATAGATTGCAAAAAGCCTAATATCAAATTATCTTTATTAAGGATAGCAAAATTGTTTTTTTTTTTTAAATATAGTTGCAATTTCTTTTTATAATATATGGTGTGTGGGGTCATTACTTGTCGATTAGATTTCTATCAAAAGTCATAATTATTTTACATTCTTTGTATTCTTCTATCATTCTGTCTTAATTATATGAAAATTAAGTCTATAAATCAAAATGTCACCTAGTCATGTTTTCATCATAAATTCTAAAATATTAAGTGAATTTCTTCTTTGGTTTTTGATTTTTAACAATATTATTCAAATGATGCTCCCATCTAATGTGAGAGCAGCAATTTCAGGTAAAAGAAGATAATATAAAGTCAGATTTTCTGTATATTTCCATTTAGACAAATTTAATATTCTAATTTTTCAAATTTGCAATTAAAATTCAGAGAAATTTATTAATTTCTTGACATATTGTCATTAAGTTATGTGCTGATGGTGATGGAAGGTTTTTATTATTAAATATACAAGATTTTGTCATTTTCGGTTGTTTCAAGAAAATTTATTTTCCATTGTGTCAAGGCGAGCTTTGTGAAAACTAGAATATCTTGTTTGATGTAGCTTGACTTATCAATGAACTCCTTTGTTTTTTTCAATATTTATGATAATGAATTATATACATTATAGATTGAAAAAATATATTTTAAAGAATACCAGCCTAATACAATTTCATTGAACACTTAATGGTTTTTACATTTTTTATATGCAATATGACTAATTTGCAAGTTTTTCTCAATAACAATGGAAATCTCTTACTGATTTATCAGGTTTTTGAAATACTGCCAAACCGAATAACATTGAATACGTACATGACGATGTCTTTTACTCGATTTCACAATTTAAGCTGTCATTTAAAAATGGAAAAACTTCACTTCAAAAAACCACACTTTGAACACACAAATTAAAGTTTTATTAATCTTTATTTTGTTGAACTTTGTCCAAGATTTGAAGTATGAACAAGAAAATTGAAATAATCTTAGTATCCCTATTTAAATGGGCATGACCACATACAAATTTAAGCCTAAAATTTTAAAATTTAGTTTTTCTAATTTTTTAAAAGACTAAGTATACAATGGTATCTAATGGTATTTCCAATGGGTAACCAAAAATTTGAATGCCAGTGTTGTCAATTAACAAACAAGATACAGAGAGCTTACAGTTCTTTTTTTTTGTGAAAGTAGTGAATATATAGATAGGAGAATAATCGAATGAAAAAAAAAATTGAGGCTTTAATTTGTCATTAAAGTACAGAAGCAAACACATTGAGAAGAATTGGCAATCCATAGAAGGAAATAATAAAGGAAAATCAAATGAAATTTAAGATTTCATTTTATTCATAATTTTATTCATATACATATGCATATTCATACAATAAATACCTTAGGGTCAAAGAGGGGTCATTAAGGGGGGAGGGGGTCAATTGTACATGGATTCTACAATTCACAGACAGAGAGAGAGAGAGAGAGAGAGAGAGAGAGAGAGTAAAATGCAATGAAAAAGTTATCCATTACTCAATTGTACATAGATTCTACAATTCAGAGAGAGAAAGAGAGAGAGAAAGAGAGAGAGAGAAATGCAATGAAAAAAACATCCAGGGTTTAAAATTTAATATCTACAATTCAAAGTAAATTTTTGCTAGATTGTCTATGCATTATTGTAAGATCGGAATATCTTTTCAGTGATCAAAGATGACAAGTTTACAAACAGTGCGGCCTATATTAAAGCAGTGTTCAACAACCAGAGTCCGGGCTCTCCGAGTCCCATCAAGCATCCGGGACTTCCGGACTACTCCAAGTACCTTAAGAGGTAATAGCAGTTTTAGGACACCTGGGACGGTTTCAAATCAATACTACCAGTATATAGCTAACTGTAATGTGGGAAAGAAATCATTTTCTCCTTTCCTTGGCAATCTACAATAAAACTCAGTTAAAGGAAAAATGCTTATAAAAAACTCACTCTTACAGTGTGTTTTCAGTTTCATTTCTACAGATGGCAAATGGTATTATAAACTTAATCAAATGTGAGGAAAAAGGCTTATGATTAAATTATATTAAGTTTTCAAGAAATTATAAAATAAAGTATGAATGCTTTTTGAATTAACCTTAAGATTCAGCAGTGGCGTGGAATGCAAAGTCAAGTACTGCAAGGAGCTGGGGTATCGGGAGCATTTCCACTGCATGGATTGTAACTTTCGGGTCTTCATCAAGAAAGAAGAGATGGTCCGCCACTACAAATGGCACAGGAAGAGAGAGGAATCCCTCCAGCATGGATTCATGCGGTACAGTCCCCTAGACGACTGCAGTCAGAAATACGGCACCTGTACCCACAATGGTCGGCAGACCCACTACCACTGTTTACAGGTTAGTCAACGCTGTAAACCACCATGAAGGATGTAGTACATGTACTGTAAACCAACTGTTATTCACTAGGACTTTTTTTGCAATCAATTGCATGGATTTGCAAATGATTTTAAGCACATAAAAGAGATGTCACCATAATGACTGGTTCATGGCAATCAAAAAATATTTGCAACAACAAGGTTTTAGAGAATCTTAATTTGCCAAATTTTCTCACACACAAATAAAAGTTGGATTACAGTGTCTGTATTGTAAAAGATAAAGATGCAGATGTCAGAGTTATCCTGTAAAATTAATATTCATTAATTTGGATAAAAACCTTTAATTATTTTTCAGTGAGAAATGAAATGCAGAAACATAATGTTCTTGAAATTTTATTTTACACAATCTTTGTATGATTTTTTACAGCAAGGCTGTGACAAAGTGTACATCAGTACATCAGATGTACAGATGCACGCCAACTACCACAGGAAGGATTCAGCCATTATACAGGAAGGTTTCCAGAGGTTCCGCGCCACTGAGGATTGTGGGACACCCTTGTGTGCTTTTTACGGACAAAGAACGACTCATTTTCATTGTCGAAGACCAGGCTGTAACTTCACTTTCAAAAACAAAGCAGATATGGGTATGTTTTTCAATCAGTGTTTTTAAGACAATAGTTATAAAGAGGGTCCTCAAAAAATGGTAATTTATGGCATATTTGTTTAAATTTATAGATGATTATATCAGATTTATTGAATCTGGAAGGGCTATTAGTTTGATTGCTAATTTGTGCAAACATTACAGTTGTCTTGAGCCACATTAAATTTTGTTAGTCTGTTTAAAGGGAAATAACTCTTGTTTCCTATAATTTCTATAGAAAAGCACAAGACTTACCACCAAAAGGATGAAGTGCTCGGCCGGGATGGATTTAAGAAGTTTATGAAGTATGAACACTGTGGATATATTGGATGTAGATATTCCAAACTCAGTAACCATATTCACTGCATTAGACCAGGTATGACTTAGTACTGGGTTCATGGGTATATCATTTTGTTAGTACATGTACATGTGACGAGGGATAGAATTCAAGTAAGGCACCTTTCAACTTCTTAGCTAGGCCATATTTAGGAAATTGCTTGTTTGCTGTGTCCAGATTCTGGTGATGTAAAAAAAAATAATTACCAGGTACCAAAAGTTACCCCCTCAAGATAAAAATACATGTAATACAATATGGAAATTGTCCATTAATGCTCCCATCCCATATTTTGTATGAAACATACACAAATCTAAATTGGAGATCTTAGTAGGATAAACAGGAAAAATTTGAAGATCAAAAATTCAAATACAAAGTAGGACTGCATATTAAATTGCATGATTTACAAAGGGGAATAACTCAAATTTTCACCTTTTAACTTAAAATTGAAACAACAGTTATATTTCCCTTATTTAGCAGTGTCTATGCATTTTTATACACATTGTGTACTTGATTTTTTGTAGTTTTTTTTTTCTCAAGGTTTTTTTTTTTTTCATTTTACAGGCTGTATTTACGTTTTGCATTCTACTGCTCAGCTGTTTTCTCATAAGAGAAAGCATGAACGGCGTGACTTTGAGACGGCCTACAGAAAGTACCGAGAGGACAGTAACGACATGGATTCTAGTCTACAGTACAGAAGTAATCTAGTGAGTGAGAATCAGTCCTTCACTAGTAGTCCACTCAGCCACATGTCCCTCCCCATTTCCATCAAAACGGAAATCAACGACGACGATTTCAAAGACGAGAGCTGCGACTCCAGAGTTCCCATGTCCGAACACTCCCTCGATGACAGTAACTCGGATGTAAAGAGTCTGAAGTCGGAGGAATCGGACAACAAAGAACTGGACAGGATGGAGGAGGAGGAGACTATGGTTCTGCCTCAGCACACAGACCGCCTCCGGGGAGAGAAACTGAATGACTCTCTGACCTTACCCATTCCTGTGTATACGAAGCAAGAAGAGAAACAGGAGTTTGCGGTGCAGGGAAAGATGTCTCTGCCTACACAGCCCAAAGTGGAGACTGGCATACCAGCACACTTTAAGCCAAGTTTAGCCCAAGGGTTGAATGTCCCCATCCCCCAACCAAATACACCGCTGCTGTTATCAAAGACTGCAGCTAACAACACTCAGGAGCGAAAAGAGAGAGATGAATCTTGGAAAAACTACCTCATCAGGTATTGAAACAAAATCAAAACACATTAATTTGTTTGCATTTTTGTACGAGTTGGAAGAATTGCTTGATAAACTTGTAGTAGTCAATTTATCTTCATTTTTTCGTCTTTTTCAATTATTTAAGGTACACAGCCAATGACCCGTGTAACTCTCGCTGTCAGTACCTTTACAAGGACCACTACCATTGTCGAGTAGAGGGATGTTTGGTGTTGTTCAAATCAAAAGATGGTGTCCGCGAACATGCCAGGTAGGTTCTTCAGTTGCATTACCATATTCATGAGGGCCAATTTTCGAGGATTTCTTAAATGGTCAGCAAGATATAATTTATGATTTTAGGGTTTGCTTCTGTCTTGATGATTTTATATGAATTTATTGATTTTTATTGATTTTTTTTTTTGGTGATAGATTTCATGAACTACAAGACCGTATCACCCCTGTAGCCTACGTTATGTATTCCGACACAGACACGTGCCCAGAGAACTGTCAGTACAGCAACAAGCAGAGACATTATCACTGCATCTGGGTAATGCATTGCATCAATTTCAAGTTCATATATATATGCCAACTTATAAAAGATAAACTAGGTTTCATTTGAATTTATTATTTCTTTTTGTAGTCTGGCTGCACACATGTTGTACCCCATGAAGGCCCCACATTTGGGAGACTTGAACACTATAGGATCCATGAGTATGCGCGCAGCTCAGCCGGAAAAACGTACAAGTCTTCGCCAAAGTCTGCAGAGGATACACCGCGTAAAAGAGGTCGACCACCCAAGTATCCCAGAAATACTATACCAGTTATTCCGAAAGTGGAACTGACAGAGTCTGAAATACTCAATCCCTCGTGTGAAAACCCGACGGTGATCAATGGATTTAAAAAGTTTGAAGAGGACAATCCCTGCCCAGACGAGTTGTGTTTGTACAGGGGGAAGGAACATTTTCACTGCGCTCGCCCTCGCTGCTACCAAGCCACCGATCGACTGGATGTTCTCAATTTGCATGCAAAAGATTTCCATAGCTTTGTGACCATTCATGAGGGCTTTGAATTCTTTGATAGAAATGTCAATTGCCGCAGACCGCATTGCCACAACAACAAAGCCAATCGCCACTTCCACTGTGTCAGACCCAAATGTGACTATTCCTTTGTTCGCCACAGCACCATGATGCAACACAACAAAAAGCATGAGAACACGGAAATAAATGGCACAAACAAAGAAGATCCAGTTCTCTCACTTACTGACAATACTTCCGTAGCTGGATTTATTCCCATTGCCCCTGCTGATGCCAAAGGCTTGATCAAAACATCAGGAACTTTTTATCCCTTGTCAAGCCTTTCATCAGGACAGTCCAGTGACAAAGTATCCACTGCAGTAGATGCCACCATTTTTCATCCGATGGCTGTGTCCGGGGCAATCACAGCTGTCCCTATGGTATCTGCAGGCATCACACCGACCATAATTACTGCTGCGACTGGAATGATATCCAGCACAGGACACCCTCTACCTTTGGCTGTTCTTCTACAACAAGGAGGAAACACCATTCCACAACCCACCTGGTCTGACCTGAAGAATAAGATGCATTACGGATTGGATCAGAACTGTGGGCGACCATTTTGCAAGCTAAAGAAGAAGGACCACTATCATTGTTTCGAGTGCAATCAAGCTTTCTCCGACATGAATAGAGTCAAGGCTCACATTTCAAAGCATGGATTGAAATTCGGAAAGAATGATTCCCAGCAAATCATTGGGAAAGCTGTCTGTCCCATTAACATTGCACCAAAGCCAGATCAAATACAAGCCATTATGAATCATGATCAAGGACACGTTCCAAGTAATGAGAGGGCGCATAGGTCAGCCCAGAGCTCTGATGATGAACATAACTCACTTGATGGGGAGCTGAATGCTTCAGATTCTCTTAATCTGAATCCTTCCACTTTCTCCAGTCTTATTGCCAAAGCTCAGAAAACTCACGGCACATCAGATCTTCAGAATAGTATGAATCTATATGAAAGTATGGATGGGAAATTAGTCATATCTGAAACTGAAAATAGCAACCACTATGAAGAGGAGAGTACTATGGATGAAAGTAGTTTAGAAGCCTCAAAAGAAGAGAGTAAAATGTCAAACAATGTCACAAGTATTTCTAAAAGATCAGGGAGGAAACGTATGAGAACCAGACATAATGATTTTGTGGACAGTGGTGAAATAGCAGTCAAGCAAAGAAGGATAAGTGATGGTGGAATAAGCACCAAAAGTGGCAAAGATGACAGCATTCCTGAAGGCTATATCCGCGTTCGACACAAGGATGACTGTAACTTTGTTAAATGTGCGTATCGCCAGGGCATCACACATTTCCACTGCACGCGCCCAGACTGTGGATACAGCTTCAGTGATCGTTCTCGCCTCATACAGCACACATTAAGACATGAGCGAATCGACAGTCTGACTGGTGGGGAAATGCAGCAGTTTCGTATGAACCAGCCCTGTGGACGCGATGAATGCGAGTACGAAGGCAAGGCTTCCCACTTCCACTGTCTCAAGTGCAACTACAACTGCACCGACTCCAGCAAAGTTCTCACTCACCGAAAATACCACACCAAGCTAGACAACATCAGCTCGCAGGGGTTCAAGAAGATCGGGGTCAATGAGAAATGCGAGGTCTCCAGGTGTCCCTACGAACTGAAGCAAACACATTATCATTGCATGAAGAGTGAATGTAACTATGCAGTGCTTGGTCCGGCGCAGATCGCGTCTCATAACATCAAGCATGCTAATGATCCATTGTAAAAGGTTTTTTAACTTTATAAGAAAATCGAAATACTTGGTCAATTATTTGCTCATCAGTATTAATGATGATAAGATGATCACCCACTGGTACTCTGTAATCAGGTCATCAGAAAGGAGTGATACTGTTATACGATTTTTCCACTACTCTACGTTGTATTTTAAAAGTATGATTAATTCATGTACCTACTTGATAAATCACATTAACACCCAAGCATCAGCCACCAGCAAATCTTGCAAGTGGATATTTATGTAAGAATACTAAAGTATTGATATTTAGCCATGCGATTTAGTTTTTAAGCCTACACATTTTAACGATTTTTTTTTTTTAATTCAGACTGGAGGCAGTGTTGAAGTAAATCATATTTTCACATTTAGAGATCTCTATCCTCTTGTATAGAATACAGAACTTCATATATGTTCGTATAAATATATATTTACAATATTGAAACCTGTGATGATGGAAAAGGCATTAAATGCTGAAATGTTGCACTGCAAACATTCCACATAGTGATAGATAAACAACATTCCTTGCTCATTAGTACATTCCCCTGCCCTCCCCTTTTTTTTTTTAAATCGGCTGGCCATTACATTCCTGTATATTGTCTATTGACAGTGTTATTTTTGTTAACTATAACAGAACCTGACATTCCAATATTCAATGGTTATGAACAAATCATTGCAAACAATGGTTATACTGCTGAGAAAAAGCTGAAAGTGCGATTTTTTTGTTTAAGAAATCCAACAGTATTATCACTGTAGCTCCTGTCACAATCTTTGATTCATCATCATTAGAGACTTATTCTGTGTATTCCTCCACCCTTGCACCCACCAGTGAATAAGGTTTGTGGGGGTTTTTATGTGTGTCAGAGGTAAGAGTAGACTATGTCATGTGTCAGTTTTTTTAATATTTATGTTTACACCTAAAAACTGCAAAAAGCCAGGATTTGTAGAATTTTCCTTGATAACTGTTATGGTTCTGTGTGTGGGTGTTGTTACTTATATAGTGCCTTTGATTATAAAATTATCTAATAACTACCAAGAGAGAGAGAGAAAAAAAGAGAGAGAGGTAAAAATATGCAAGGAAAATATTTGCATAGGAAAACTCGTGTTTTATTTTACATTTTTGTGCCAATTGAACTATCAATGTGATTTAACTTGTGTATTAATTTGTGTCCCATGTTTTGTATTTGTACATTAGTACTGCACTAACACTATTGTCACATGGGTCTTGTTCCCAACATTAATAGGTATATATTTAAGTATGTGTGATGATGGAAATGTACGTAGTCTGTGTGCTGAATAACTCTAATTTTTGTTGTATTAGAATATGCCCCCAATGAATTGAGGGGGGACATTAACGTTTCTTTTGATTTTAATTTATATTTAACGATACTACCTGTATAAGCAATCCACTATTTGTGTGAACAGTATAAAAAACACCAGTGGGTTTTTTTGTTTTTTTTTGGCAATTGTGATACATAGCAGTTTAATATATCACAAAGAAAATATTTAAAATTAATTTAAAGGTGATACATTTTCATTTGAACAGTATTTATCATTCAACTCTTTCTTGAAATCTAGATTTTCAAGGGAGAAAACACAAATTAAGATATAAAAACCTTTACTTGGGTTTAGTGTTTATTCATCAGAATATCGCAGTTCACTTACATTTTGTGAACTAAACCATTCTCATGTTTTTAGCTCACCTTACCAGTATGCTCATGTAAGTTTTCTGATCACCAACTATTCAGTGTCAGACTATTGGTCTGACTCTCTCTGTCCATTGGTTTGTAAACTTTTCACATTTTTTGGTTTCTTCTCAAACTACTTAGCCAATTTTAATTTAACTTGGCGCAACACTTTTTGAAACAAAGTATTTACTTAATTGTTGAAAAGATTGACCAACGATTTTCATATTTTTCTGACCCCCACCCCACCTCCTTCCTGAGTTCAGGGTTTATTGAAATTTCCAAAAGAGAAGCAAAAATTCACTAGAAATATTAGGTGAGCAATGTAGCCCATGGGCATGTTGTGATATTAGGACATAGTCATAAATCATAGTCATACTAGCCTCACTATGACAAGTCATTTTGTTTATTTATACATTTTTTATATACTTTTCTTGTCATGCCAGTTGTTAATGTATATGTATATATATTTACAAGCACTTTTTTGATTTTTGTTTGTTCACTACTCCTAATCATGTGTTTCTACAAAATAAAAGGTTGTAAAGCATCAAACTCTAGACTTTCATTATTATTTTTTTTTTCATAATTCGAATTGCATTTTAAACTATCAGTCAACGAAGTGATATTTATTCTGATGATGATCATACTAATCAAGTGTTACTGATTAGGAGGTGTCTTACGATACTGATAATTGCCCAGCTATCAAGAGTTACTGTTGGAATTTAGTTTATAAAGCTATGATACTGGTATGTTTTGGTACTGAACAGTGTCCATCAAGTGATATTTAGAATAAATTGAAAATTGTCAGTAGATCAAATGATACTACAATGCCAGAAATACTCAGATCTTTGGGTGGGGGTTAGCCTGCAGATCTTAGAAAATGAGATCAAAAGCACACTGAATTTTCATCTTTCGTAACCGAGAATGCGATTTCTTTCAAAACATTTTCACAGACTTGTTCTCCATCTTTTATCAAGTCTGTGGAAAGACTGCTTCTCCAAGCACTGGATACCTCCTTGGACATTGTTTTCCGAACGTGGAACGTGCCGTTTGTTTGTTTAGTATTTTGTGGATCAAGAGTTATATTTTGAACCGATCTTTCTTTAGCATTGTTAAACGTCTTAAGTCTGCTGTAATTTGTATGTTCTGCTATCCAATTTTCCGTATCTCTTGAATAATTCAGATTGAGAGAAGCAAACATATTTTTCACCACATTCGTCGGGTTCGAAGCCAAGCACTCAAAAGTAAGCGGCACAACTGTATCTTCTTTACCGTTTTTAATTTTATCCTTTATATAAAGAACATCTTGTCCCATCATTTGACACAAATGTCGAGCAGACGAGAGAAAGTTGCTGCTATTTACTTCTCCGATATTCATGCGAGAATTCAAAATGCCCAAAGGATGACGAGTTAAATGGACTATTTTTACATCAGATAACCGAGAAGTCTTCTTCAAAAGTCTCGGAGACAGACGAATGGTCTTGATGACTCGGGCCGTAGCTGTTTTGCAGGCTCTCTCCCATCGAGAAAGACACCAATCCTTTTTGTTGTCGTACACTATTTTCCTGCGTGACTTCCATGTTTGTCTTTTCTTTAGGATTGATTTACATCGTCTGCTGTATCCGCTCGTGAAATGAAAGGTCGTGAAACTCTTCAGAACCTCCACGGGCAGCTCAGAAATTCGACAGTCAAATATGGCACTGATAATGTCAGTAGTTTTATCTGTCTTCTGTAATGTTTTGGACGGCTTTCTTCAGAAAAAACAAAAAAATATATTTTGACATTATTCTTCAAAACCATTTTTTTTTTCATTTTCATGTGCGAGAAACAAATGCTATCACGATCCGATCTTATAATGCCTAAATTTAAATGAAGAGTTAAAATCGCAAGAATTTGTAGCCGCAAACCATTCTGTTATCAATTTATCGTGAAAATAAGTTGTCGCGAATAAACGTCGATTTTCAGTATGCAAGAATGTTATCGCTGTAGCGTTTTACAAAGCAGTCTTACTGACAAGTTCCGTTCCGGTGGCAGACTTCCGTATCGGTCCGGAAGGTTTTCTCGTACACCGACCAGAATGGTTCGTACACATAGAAAACGTTTCCACCAAACTTCATCAGTTCTCCAACGAAAGACGACCCGCTCCTCATATACGTCATCAGCAGAATCTTGGACACCTTGTTCTGTGCCTTTAAAGGTTCTATGCAAAACACCGAATGTACAAATGAATAAAATAATTAGGCATCTAATATTTTAGAAAAACAGATGGAATGATAAACTCATCATAACCACTTCCATACCCCTGCCCCCACCCCACTAAACATATTTTAGTGACACTAAGAACATACATCTTATTGCCAGAATCCATCTTTGGGACGTGGTTTTGAATAGTGGAGTTGGTTACTAAAATTAATATTAACCATTTCATTGTACTGTGAATTATCCACAATAGTTGGTATTGCCACATAGATAAAACACTGGTTTTAGTGATGGATACAAAAAAATAACCATTGAAGTTTTCTGTCAACTGCGTGAAAAAAAAGTTGTGGAAGAGGAAGGGGAATGGTAAGTAACAAATTCCATACTTGGGAAGATGTCTCGTGAAGTTCTGCATTGAATCAGGAAAAGAGAATTTTTAAAAAATTAACTTTATGATGAATAGTACCCAATCCCCCGAATCAAAACCTAATATCCTAGGACCAATCTATATTTCTCTGGATTTTTTTTTTACATACGTTGATTTTGTTCTCTCATTTCTCGTGTGAATGACAAAGGCTTCGTTTTGAGAATGCTGTTGTTGTTTCTTCTAATGTCAATCTGAAACACTTGAAAGCATGCATGCAGAGTAAGTTTTTCAAGGGCTACATTGATTAACAAGAGACGTCCAAGTATATTTTGCAAAATAAAATGATGACTAAGGAAACCTACACAAGAGTGAACACAATCCACAAAGGATGAATACTGCAAAACATGCTCTCCGAGTGTTCATCGTATTATGTCAATGTTTTCCCATCTACAAATGAAAAAACAAACAAACACCAGATCTTAGATTCTGACAATAGATTGTAATGGTATAATTATGTATATTTGTTGTACTGTATCTAAAGTAAAAGTACACTTACATGTACATGTACATTTTAAGAAATTTGTTTTAGGTGTTTCATTCAATTACTATATTCAAAAAGATCATAAAAAGACAGTTTTATGGGACATTTTTCAACATGTCCCGATAATGCACAAGAAAATGACACGTAACTTACAATGCCAACGTTAATTTCGTGTATTCTACATCCGTCTTGAACGTCACAGAAAATCACCGAATATGTGGTAAAGTTTCCAAAACGGACCCTGCATGATAAAGTTCGGTGCGGTTTGGACTTAAACTTTTCAGTTCTTATCTTGATTATCTTATTGTTAAGTGTATTGAAATACATGTAAAGATAATGTATAGTAAGTGACTGTAGTTCCCATTCACGAAGAATTTATCGAAGTCTTTGACTCATATTCCGATATCAAATTCGACTAGTTGTTATGAACGCTATAGAAACACCTAGATCGTCTGTTACAAAATACTTTGCCAGATAAGGCGCGACCTTCATACCGGCAAGATGAATTTCCCTGGACAATTTATACTTTTGTTGGTGATTCTTTTTCCTTTTATAGACAAATCAGACGGATTTTTGTTCAAAAAGACAATTAAAGAAACACTTGTAGCTCTGAGTTCCAAGGTAGAAGAACGTCAACCCAAGGAGGATAAGAAATCGTCACTTGTGTTACCTTGGAAACTGGACAAAGGAACTTATGAAAGCGTGGTTAAATTAAATTTTCATGGAGCTCCAGAAATGGTCGCGATCCGCAAGAATTTTGCCGTGAATGACAACAACATGTTTGTGACAGCATGGATTACAGCTTGTCTTTTAGAGATCCAGGCATTGGGTGGAGAGTTTAAACCAAAAAGGGAACAAATAGATCTAGCTTTGGATGCTATTGGTATACAGTATTCATTCTTTCTCAAATTCATGTTCACATGTACATTATAGTGCGACACAAACACTGTAAAATATAATACTAGTACTATGTCCTGCAAAATAAGTTATATGGGCTTTAAGCATTAAAATTTACCAACTAAATAATTATTAGAAAAGTTTTAAGTTTCCAAACTTTTGCCAATTTTTGCAAGACTTCTTAAAATTGACATTACCCTTACCCGCTATGCATGTTAAACTGTAAAGAAATAACTATACAAACTGCATTTCATTATTTTCACTTTATGATATGCGATATATGACATCGTTTTTGTAGGAAAATATCACGACAAGAACGTGAATTACAACACATCGGTGATGACGTTTTGGCCTCAGCTATACAACGATACCGTCAAAAAATGGCAGAGTACCCCGGAAAATCTGTTACAGCTCTTCCAGCTATCGGACAAGTTTCCGGTGAAATCTGTGGAAGAGTTACTGAAGCTGATGGGCCTCGGTGACATAGCAACAGTCGTGGACCATCTACTGCACGAAAAGTTAGTACATGTAGACCTTAAGCAAGAAAATAAATACTTAAAAAATGGAGGTCTTGTCCCTCCTATATTTTTAAGAAAAAATGTTCCTTTAACCTATATAATTAACTATAGAAAAATAACATACAAGCCAGTTGGTCTCTCCACTTTGAAAATCGGTGTTATGTGCCTGATGAAATTAAAAATAATGGATCAGTTGCCATTTTACAGAGATATGTTTGCTGCAGCCTTCCACATTCCGCCAGATTTTGACGATACCTTTGTCAATATTGGACTTGGTTCACTGTTGAAGGAAATTCCAAGTTACAGTGATTTGTTTGCAAAATGGCAATCCACAAATTCAAACCTGACCTCGGTCCTGCACGCGCTGAAGAGATACGCCTACAGACCCCACTCTAACAACACTCGTGTTAACACGATTGATCCCAGAACCTACTTCTATCTTCACAACTTCTTGGCCGCAACAAATAAAACAGATGCTGCATTTGTTCCAACATGGGTAAGCTAAATGGGGGTGTTTTGTTTATGTTCAAGAAGCTAAAAGGTCCATCCCATCAATTCCTTTGAATTGTAAAAAAAAGTTAAGTTTGTACGTAAGACATGCTTGTTTTTACTAACTAAAGGTTTAGCCAGCGATGCGTCTATTGAGATTTTTACTCTACTCAGAAGATGCTGTATGAAAGATTGTGAGGCCAATCGAAGTTTAAAACCTTTTTCGATCACTGCATTTTCCAACACTTTGCAAGGCTACTTTAATGTGTCAGTCAATTGTATTAATTATAAAGAAAAGTTTCAGAGGTACACTGCAGAGAAGAGATGTTCGGGATGGATGTTCCCGTCATCGAGTAAACAGATATATCCATGTTGTTGATGTTTTGTAGATTCAGGATGTGGATGAGGCAATGGCGCTGAGCGATAAAGGTGTCGCCATGCCGTTCTTCGTCAATAACGTTGACGTCACGGTGGCAGCCAACACTGTAAACGGTCTAACGTCTGCTCTGCTCTCTGGACTATTTAAACCCACTGATTTTGACAGTGATATCCAGGTTTGAGACGAAAAATTTCTCTGTTCTTCTAGACAATACTACTTAAGACTCACATGAAAGAAAGATTTAATCCTAGGAATTCTGGTATTTTTGTAGCATATTTACAAAGATACAGTGGATCTGATCATCTACGAAATCACGGGAAACTTCTCGTCCCGGCGAGACTTGGCTCTGACGTATTATCCGTCCAAACTAGAGTGTTTTTGGTTTACGTCCAGAACATTGACCATTCTACGAGATTTCTACAAAAAGGCACCTCTTCCTCTCAAGGTACCACATAGATTGGTTAATCTGAATATGGATAGTTTGTTTTTCTTTACGTCTTTCATTTCTTTTGCTATAGCTGCAGTCTGTGTCATACTAACCGATTTCTATGACGATTCCGTTTAATTAATTTATCTTTTAACTCTAAAACAAGTACCAATGAGCTAGAAATATGAATGAATGTCATTTTGATGGGTTTAGTCTTTCAATTATTAGATGCTAGAGGATGTGTTGCAAAAGCTAGAGGGTGCTATGAGGAACAAAGTAACTGCGGACATTTTACAAGAAGCCATTAAGTCGCCAGATGGAGGAGTATATTTTGACGACTTTTTGGGAGACGGGGATTTTGACATAAAAGGAAATCCTATTGTAAGGAGTTTAATCCTTTCGAAAGTGTTAAATTGGATTTCATTTTGAAACAACATTGATAAAACAGATAGAAAATTCGTTTAATCATCTTGGATTTTTTCCCCCAGAAATATGCAGAAGATAGGCTGTTTACGACATCAATGGCCGTTAACACACTTATAAATATCTGGACGTCAACAGAGGGCGATACACTTGCTTTCTTGAATAGTAAGTTGTGCTCATGTGATTTTAACTTTAAATTCTGAGATCTTTGCAACATCAAACTTAACCATATATATTTCTGAAAATTTAAAAAAAAATCCACGTATTGTATTTACAATTCAGCAATGTTATTTTCATTTGGAGGATGCTTTTATGTACAAGTTACATGTATTATGAACAAAACATGTGTTTCTGAACATTAATTGATTTGCCTCCTGTTTGATAGACACTTCAGTTACAAAAAGTATGTTTGTATCATTGTCAGACACACCCAGCTCGGTAAACGAAACAATTCAACAAAGCGTGAAATGGCTGAACGATAACATCCTTGGTACACATCTCAAGCCCTGGAACGCTTTCTTCTCGGGTTCCGGGAAGGGACAAGCGGTAATTTGGCAAAGAATCGCATTTTCACACGATCACATATAATACATTAAGCAAACTGATAGACAGCAACATACTTCCTTTCAGTCAATGGTAAAATATTCATATTCAGTTTTTACAATAGCTATAGAAAATGCATCTTCCCAAATCAAGGGTTTCTGATCCGCACTCTCCTCACAAACAGAGTGGGCCGAAAACGCTTCGCCTAGCGAAGATGTAGAAAATGTTAATCACAACTTTAATCACTTTCACAAGAAATGATCTGCGTATCGAATTGATGTAGTAACTCAAGAAGTGGTAAATTTCTATGCAATGATATTAACAATACCTCTTCTTACGGCCGTTTTTGTACTTCTGTCCTTTCTGATATATTTCATTTTTTTTCAAATAAAATATACAACATGACTAGTCATGTTGTATATTTTATTTAAAAAAAATGAAATATATCAGAAAGGACACTTCCAACATTCTGATTAATTGTGCTTCAAGAAACATTCTAAATTCTTTGACTCGTCTCCGTATCAAATGATTTTGCATTTCCTTACATTTGTACGTGTACGTCGGTTCGGCTCTATTTCATAAATATTAAACTCCTGTAGTATTTCTCTTACATCTTTTGAACCTTTTACAGAGTTTGCCATTTTGGTATCCAGCCAACCGGAAGGAATATCTAAACGGAACCAGTTTCAATGACGACATGTTCCCAGACGGACTCTTCCTGGTCGGATTCGAGGGGACCTTGTCAGATGAACAATATAACATCCTGCTTTCCCAAAGACACTTTGGCGAGAAAACCCCCATAGATTTTCCCGGGTTTAACCCCCGAGGTTCTCCCACAGGGTTTTTCCCTTTTTGGTCCTCTGACGCTTATACATATTCTACCACGATGCTGGCTTTCGCAAAATATCTTAAAATTAAATAAAATTTTGTATGTTGTAAAATTTTACATGTATGATATTAATGCCTCTTTGTAGTTTATTTGAAAATTCACTCCTAGATTTATGCAATCGCTTGCTACAGGTGTATATAATTATAGTTTTATCACAGAAATCAACTGCCGTTTTCGGAGTCTTCCCAAATAAAAAAAAAATGCTGAGAGCTGCTAGAAAATAATTTTAACGATAGCAGATCCAAGGTATCTAAGATGACGAAGTTGAGAGAGAGAAAGAGAGTTATGCTTTGCGTTTTTTGGGTGACGATTGGTGCTTCTGAGGATGTCATCGGTAAAACTCTGAATGTTGCCATTAAATCAGCTGTTCTCAGATGTGATTGTCTCAATCTATGATTTTATTACGACAATAGAAATGACGACATAAGAAAATATGTATGGACAAGGGGTGAATTATAAAAACATCACAATGATGGGCTTGTATTGAGAAGATCTTCCCCCAAGGGATGGCACGTTTACAGTTTTTAGTACTTTCAAAAAAACTTTTATTTCATAAAATTACTTTAGACAGTGACCAAGGAGAGATTCGGAATGCAAATATAAAGATTCAGCTTATTTCGTTTTTCTTGGGGTGTTTATGCAATATTTGATGGATCATGTGTGTATGAAGGTAGCGATCATTGCTGATGCAGGTTATCTGTTTTATCTGTAAATGTTTGCTACCTTTATACGGACATAAACCCTGAAAGAAAGAATGTTTTGATATTGTATTCCAATGAATCAAGTGCCAACAGATCTTAGATAAAAAAATAGCCAACTACAGTCAACAAAACATATTAGTATTTTATTTCTTAAACTAGTAGAATATATAACAAATTAACCAGGTGATGAAGTGGAATGTTGTTTTTCCTGATAATTCTTTCTCTTCCATTATGCAGAGGTTTCTTCTTTATAAGAGAAACGATATGAAAAACATCATGTATATTTCATTTATGTGTTCAAGGTGTAGTCATTAACGCTGAATTTAAATTCACAAAAGTACGAATAATTCAGTTTACAACCAACACTAGTGCATGTATTAGTGTACAGTAGTCGTGTGTAATCAAACAATTAATTCTGTTGTATAGATTTGCAGTTAAATAAAGATTTTACAAATATTATATAGACGTAAAGCATTACCTTAAATTCAGAAAAACTAAAGAAAAATAGTTTTCTCGGCATAAAGCCTTCATCGTCATCTTCTTCATCATCATCTTCATTGTCATCGAGGACAAGCTAAAAATTAAAGGAAAAGATAAACGTTTTTTTATCGCTATCAAAACTGAATAATAAGTTACATAAGGGTTGTTTCAGTGGATGAAGCGATTAAAAAAAAACCATGGACCAAACACTTTTCCACTAATGTACATTTGTATATAGATTTCAGTGTAATTAAGACCAAATGATATCGACGTCTTCCTACTTTTCAAATTAAACAAGACTTTGGATATAAATATCTCATAACAATATTATGAAGTTTTCATATATTTCTTGACAAAATGTTAAATAATCAGAATATGTAAATACCTTGTTTCTTATATCGGTATTAGTCTTTTCATTATCTCTTCCATCTTTTACCAGTTCATTTGATTTCATGACTTCCGATTCGGAATTTATTGGTTTAGGTTCCTTTGGTCCAGAACTACTTTGTCCCGGATTTTCAACTCTGGAAAGAAATGTAAAAGATTTCAGATCGGATTTCAATCAGTAATTGCAAATGTTGTCTGTACTTGTTATACTGAATTGCTTCATTGTTATTAATTTATTCATAAATTTCTGATTTAAAAAACCAACATAAATATGCATTTTCATTTTTGAAGCAAGAAGATTTAAGAATAAAATAAAATTCGTACATGTAAGTTGCATAATCCAATTTATGATGTAGTAAAAGAGAAATTACCTGATATCATCAGTCTGGATTTCAGGGTCCTTTGCTCTCTCCAAACATTTGATATACCCTTCATTGTGAAGGTTTTCTTTCTCTTTCTTCAAGTTTTTATCATTAACACGATTAACTTCCATCAAAGTATCTTTTGGCGGCGAAGTGTTTACTTCCTCCACGGCAGTTAAATTTTCTCCTTCTTGCTTCACCTCCATACCAGCCCCTTCATCCTTTTTGATTTGACCTTCCTCTTCAACCTCTTTGCTCTTACTGTTTAGTTCATCTTCCACTATATTAAGTAAATCTAATTTTACTCCGTCAAGTAAGTATCTAACCAACTTATCAAATTGCACACTCTGTTCCTTATCTTTTACGACCTCCATCTTTGTTGATTGGGCTTCAACATTCTCGATCAGTTCGTGTTTTATTTGCAGATCAATTTGGTCCTCAACACATTTTTTTAAAGCTGGCATCCTCGTACCCACGATTTTATTCAGAATGCAATCTTCTCTTCCTTCCCCTTTAGAAACTTGTATCATCTCATCCTTATAATCAAACGCCCCAGGATCGTCTGGCATTTCTCCATTGGGAGACGCCATGGTTTTGCCAAGCTGGTGCTCTGTGTTGTCCGAATTCTTCATCTTTTTAACGTACGGCCGTCTCCTCCGTTTACGCTTGATATGCCTTTCTAGCGCAAGGAGTCTTCTTTCCTCCAATACGGGAATATTCTTAATCCGACGTTGGATTTCTCCATTTCCAATATTATTCGCTCTCTTTTCATCTGAACGTTGAATCTCCTGGCCCTCTGTGATTGGAACCCGTTCCTAGATAAGTAAAAGACAAAATTAATTCCGTTAATGCGACTTTATGAATTATTAATGTATGCATGTATTTTAAAAACGCAGTTGTACATACCATATTGATAACTGGACCGTTTCCAATATCTGATTTTGACTCCATTTTACTGTGATCTGAAACAAGAGATGTCTTCTATAACCACATTTAAGATATAATGTTTATGTACATACATGTACATGCAATATTTGATGGTGCAAACTACCGACAACTATGCAGTTTTCAATACCTGCCATCTCCTCTGTGTATGCTATAGTGATAGTGACTGCGTCGTTTTGATTATGACGTAATACCATGTGACTTTGATTGTGACGTCATGCTACTTCGTGACTCGATTACGAGATATCTAGAGGGTGATCGATAAACTTGGCTCTCAATGGAATAAAAAGAACATATTTAGTTAAATAATATAGAAAGTTACCAATTATAGACCTCACCCGTGTGCTAACAAAATTATTTCTCCCTTGTGTTAGGATTAACAAAATAATATTGATTATTAAAAAGCCCTAATAATTTAATCAATTTTCTCTCTATATTAACAAATTTGTTTTTTAAAAAAGAACTAACTATATAATCACGGAAAGCAAAAACAAACAAACAAACAAAAAAACAAACAAAAAAACAATCAATTTGAATTAACCCACGAACCAACATTATTGAGAAATATATTCTGTTGAAACACGTCATGTCAATCAGTTAAGCGTATTTTCAGACCTGCATATTTTAATCTTATCTGCTTTGCATGTTGTAATTTCCGTAGAGCCCTGGTTTTGCGTAAAAATGTGTTGTTTTGGTATAAGCGCCAACTCCTTTTGGAGTATGTTTTCTCACAAAAATCAACTTCCGTTTCGGAGTCCTTCCAAGAATTTACACAGTATTAAGTCATATAAATTACATCTACTGAGTATTTTCTCCTCTATTTCATAAGAAAATAAATAGCTTTAAGGAAGCTGACAGGGGTGAAATCCACACGATCCAGATACAACCATGCAGTTTATCCATCGGTTGATATTTTTAGCAACCTAAGAAATACCACGGACTGCATGAAATGATGTCAGACTCAAATTCTCACATATGACGACTTGGCTACTTTTTTCAGTTAACGTACTGGTGTACTTTATTAACAATAGTTTAATTACTTTTTCAATTCCTTAATTTGTTAAAATAAATATGTAAATAAAAACAATAACATGCTTTTTTGGTGATTTATGCAGATTATTGGCATTCAGAAGATGGAGTTCTATTCGCTTTTCACAATTCAAAATACGAATAGCGAATAGTACTAGATTAAGTGTTGTGTGGTCGATTAAAGGGACTTGGACACGATTTGACTTAAAATTTTCAAAATTTATTTTTCCATTTTTAATGTTTATACTGATATATATAGAAGTTTTTAATGCTATGTCAAAATTTGAAAGTCAAATTTCAAGTTATAAGCAAGATACAGAGTTCTTAATTCTTTGTTTTGTAAACAAAGCTCGAATATTGTCATTTTTTCATATGTGTTGTATTAGAGTAAGTTTCAATCAAATGCATCTTTCTTTTGTTGATAATACTATTTATGAAGATACTGAGTTAGTTTAAATTGTTTTTTCATGTCATTTCGTCTAAGAAATGGTAAATCTCTACATTACATATTTTGTAAACAACTATAAGACTCGAGCTTTGTTTTCATAACAACCAATTCTTAGCTCTGTATCTTGCTTGTAACTTGACTATAACATTTAATATTTTGGTCCATCATTTAAAATGCACTAGTAAACCATTTTATACATGAAAAATAAAAATGAAATTTTTGATCTCAAATCGTGTCCAAGTCCCTTTAACTAATTAAATTAACCTTAGTATGCTGATGAACGTAAAATTCAAATCCACATAAACTAACTTTTATATTTGAAACAAACAGAGATACATCAAAAGAATAGGGGCGTACAAGGCGTTGTACATCCCCCACTCGGAGCAATGAAGACGAAAGAATTTCAATTTAAGTAAGAATATTTATTTTTGGCTTGTATGTATTGTTTTTAGTATAAATTTCACGATTGAAGTCCATATTGTGTTTTCATTCTTTAAACGCGACAGGTATAGGTTTCCAAACTTAATTCCACAGTGGTTAATACCGAAATCTGGATCATACACTTTTCTAAATTCCAAAATTTAGGTATGAATGGGTCTCGACTCCGTCCTTAAAGTACTTTTAGTTAAGAATAATTTGATATTGATTTTTATTATAAATATATTGATTTATTAAAATGAAGTCTAAACCTATCATTGGTCAAGTTCGTAGTTTTCACCAAAAATGTTTTACTTTATCAATTATTGTCAAACAGTTAAATTTATTCACTAGTACTCTAGTGTGTCAACGCAGCTTACTGTGATAGGCGGAGACTCGTAGTCCATCCTTCTTGATGTAGAGGGTGCTCGAATCGTATAGACGGCTTTTTTTTTTATTCATTTGCTATAAACTAAAACATTTTTTTGCTTTTTTACTGGATTATTATGAAAAAAAATCTAGTAACATATATATAATGACAACAATTACGTAATGTTCATGTTCTGTACACACAATGTCGGAAAAAAATAGCGCTAGCACAGATATGAGATCATGCTGTAATGTTTAGAAAGCAGCAAATAAAACAAAGGATATAACTACCAAGTACATGTATTAATGTATATTATTTATCTGTCAAAAAATGCAGTTCTATATTATACATGTACATGTACTGATGCACACTTTCAAATGTAAAGATTTTTTATATGTTTATATGCCATTTCAAAATCCTGGGTACGGGGGATTTGTCAGGCCTTGTACGCTTTTGTCTTTTGTCACTTTCTGAAATGACCTGACAACTGCTATAATTAGCTAGCCTGGCAAAAAAGTAAGGAATACATCACATACTGTTGCTATAGGAAAACCATTCTAGGGGTGGGCTAACACCCTGTATTCCATACTAAGGCTTCATATGAATTCGATAAGGATGGGGCCCCGGGATAGACCAGTTGGCCCGCTAAAGGAATACGATTTGCACGACCAGCAACAGGCATAGCTAGCCCGGTCAAAATGAGGAATTTCGTACCATACAGCTGTAATGGGAATATTATTCAAGATATCTAAGGCTTCATATTCATGATGATGAGGCCCCGGGAGAGACAAGTCGACCCTCAAAAGGAATTGGGTGTACACGACCCACGACCAGTAACAGGCTTAGCTAGTCTGGTGTAAATGGGAAATTTTGCGTTTATAATCTTTAGTCAGTAAAAATAAAACTTTTATTTTATAAAATTAATTTAGACAGTGACCATGGAGAGTATAAAGATTCAGCTTATTTCGTTTTTCTTGGTGGTTTATGCAATATTTGATGGATCATGTGTGTATGAATAAATGCAGGTTATCTGTTTTATCTGTAATGTTTGCTACCTTTATACGGACATAAACCATAAAGAAAGAATGTTTTGATGTTGTATTCTAAGGAATCAAGTGCTAACAGATTTTAGATTAAAAAAAATAGCCAACTACAGTCAACAAAACATATTAGTATTTTATTTCTAAAACTCGTAGCAATATATAACAAATTAACCGGGTGATGAAGTGGAATGTTGTTTTTCCTGATAATTCTTATTCTTCCTCTTCCATTATGCAGGGGTTTCTTCTTTCTAAAAGAAACGAAATGAAAAATTCATTTATTTGTTCAAGGTGTAGTCATTAACGCTGAATTTATATTCATAAAAGTACGAATAATTCAGTTCTCAACCTATCTACTAGTATTAGTATACAGTAGTCGTGTGTAATCAAACAATTAATTATGTTGTATAGATTTACAGTGAAATAACGATTTAAAAATAATATATAGACGTAAAGAATTACCTTAAAGTCAGAAAAACTAAAGAAAAATAGTTTTCTGGGCATAAAGCCTTCATCGTCATCTTCATCATCACCATCTTCATTGTCAACGAGGACAAGCTAAAAATTAAAAGAAAAGGTAAACATTTTAATCGGTATTAAAAGTGAATAATAAATTACATGAGTATTATTTCAGTGGATGAAGTTATAAAAAAACATGGACCAAAAATTTTCCCAGTAATGTATATAGATATCGGTTTAATTAAGACCAAATGATATCGACTTTTTCCTACTTTTCAAATAAAAAAAAACTCTGAATATAAATATCTCATTAGAGTATTATGAAGTTTTCATATACATGTATTTCTTGACGAAATGTAAAATAATCAGAATATGTAAATACGTTGTTTCTTATATCGGTATAAGTCTTTTCATCATCTCTTCCATCTTCTACCATTTCATTTGATTTTATGGCTTCCGATTCGGAATCTTTTGGTTTATGTTCCTTTGGCCCAGAACTACTTTGTCCCGGATTTTCAACTCTGGAAAGAAATGTAAAAGATTTTAGATCGGATTTCAATCAATAACTGCAAATGTTATATGATTGTACTTGTTATACTGAATTGCTTCATTGTTATTAATTTATTCAAAAATTTCTGATTAAAAAAACAACATGAAATGCATTTTAATTTTTGAAGCAAGAAAATTTAAGAATGAAATAAAATTCGTACATGTAAGTTACTGAATTCAATTTATGATGTAGTAAGAGAAATTACCTGATATCATCAGTTTGGATTTCAGGATCCTTTGCTCTCTCCTTGACATGCCCTTCATTTTGAAGGTTTTCTTTCTCTTTCTTCAAGTTTCTGTCATTTACACGATTTACTTCCATCAAAGCATCTTTAGGCGGCGAAGTGTTGACTTCCTTCACGGGAGTTAAATTTTCTTCGTTTTCTTGCTTCACCTCCATACCAGCCTCTTCATCCTTTTTTATTTGACCTTCCTTTTCAACCTCTTTCCTGTTACCGTTTAGTTCATCTTCCACTATATTCAGTAAATCTAATTTTACTCCGCCAAGTAAGTATCTAACCAACTTATTAAATTGCACACTCTGTTCCTCTTCTTTTCCGACCTCCATCTGTGTTGATTGGGCTTCAACATTCTCGATCAGTTCGTGTTTTAATTGCAGATCAATTTGATTCTCATCAAATTTTTCTAAAGCTGGCATCTTTGTACCCACGATTTTATTCAGAATGCAATCTTCCCTTTCTCCCCCTTTAGAAACTTGAATCCTCTCATCCTTAAAACCAAACGCTGCAGGGTCGTCTGGCTTATCTCCATTGGGAGACGCCATGGTTTTGCCAAGCTGGTGCTCTGTGTTGTGCGAATTCTTCATCTTTTTAACGTACGGCCGTCTCCTCCGTTTACGCTTGATGTGCCTTTCTAGCGCAAGAAGTCTTCTTTCCTCCAGTACAGGAATATTCTTAATCCGACGTTGGAATTCTCCATTTCCAATGTCATTCGCTCTCTTTTCATCTGAACGTTGAATCTCCTGGCCCTCTGTGATTGGAACCCGTTCCTAGATTGTAAAAGACAAAGGTGCTTGTTTAATTCCGTTGCGACTTTATGAATTTTTAATGTATGCATGTATTTTAAAAACGCAGTTGTACATACCATATTGATAACTGGACCGTTTCCAATATTTGATTTTGACTCCATTTTACTGTGATCTGAAACAGAAGATGTCTTCTACAACCACATTTAAGATATAATGTTTATGTACAGGCATGCAATATTTGATGACAACTATGCAGTTTTCATTACCTGCCATCTCGTCTGTATATGCTATAGTGATAGTGACTTCGTCGTTTTGATTATGACGTTATACCATGTGACTTTGATTGTGACGTCATGCTACTTCGTGACTCGAGTACGAGATATCCAGGAGAGGGATCAATAGACTTGGCTCTCAGTTGAATAAAAAAAACATACATGTATTTAGTTAAATTCATATAGAAAGTTACCAATTATAGACTCCACCCGTGAGTTAAAAAAATGTCCCTTCCCTTAGGATTAACAAAATAATATTAATTTTTAAAAAGCCAAAATAATTTTATCAATTCTCCCTCAATATTAACGAATTTATTTTTAAAAAGAACTAATTATATAATCAATGAAAGCAACAAAAAAAACAAAAGAATAAAAACAAAACAAAAAAACAAATTACAAAAATTGAAAACACATCACTTTTCTGGATATCAATTATAGCTGTTTAAAAATCAACTTGTTTTAATTGATGGACTCAACATGGTGTGCTGATGTAGTAATTAAAACAAAGTTGTCGTTTTGTTAAGACTGGTTTTTAATTATATGCTATGCTGTTTTCAGTGTTTTGTTCATAATTTAGAAATTTTTGTTATTGTGACTTATGATCGTTTAGATTTTAGAAATTAAAACCGTGTGTCCCGGGGGAATGCACACAGCTGGTACTCGTACGTTAATTGTGACGTTTATAAAAACCGGAAGGTCAATGTCCACGGAACGGAATATATTGAAAGTAAAATATTTTCGAAAAAAAAATGTACAATTGGAAAACTGTGAGATCAATTAATCACATAAGCTGAATCAGATAGAAAATACAACCTTCGTCCGGTCAAAACTTAAATGAACTAGATGGTCTTCGACATTTTTAGACCATACAAATCTCCTGAACAAGGAGAGTTCTGTATAAAGATACAATCGCAACTTCTCGGGCCTTTCCAGCAGGCTCGGAAAACCACCTGTAATGTTAATATATTCGAGGTGTTTTTCCGAGCCTGACGGAATGTCCCGAGAAGTTGCGATTGTGTAAAGATATAGGAAAACATTCAAACTCTTAAAATCAAAAAAATTATGGATTTTTTTTTTTATACTAAATAATAGTTTAAAACTTAAGGAAAGGTTTTAATGTAAATCTAATGGTTAATTTCGTTAACGTAAGAGCGGTATTTCTGGTATGTTTTAGACGCACTGAAAATGTTGAGATATCAAAATTATTCATTTACAACTTTATATAATAAGATTATTTTCAAATTATACAGTATGTTAAAAACAAAAATATAGCCTAAAATATATGAAATATTTAGAGTCTTTATTAACAAGACCCATAAACACTTTGAAAATTAATGAAAATAAAACTTTTAAAAATGAATCAGTAGTGCTCATACATTTCTTATTATAAGAATTTTCAATACTTTGATTATTTAATTGGACAGAGGCGACAAACATAAGTGACGTGAGGATAACCATGAATACATCCCCAGTAGTTTGGTGATGTCACCCTTTTAATAAATGCATGCATTGATTCCTTTGAAAAAGACATTGAATTTCAACCATTTGAAGAAGTGATTCTAATGATTGTAAATTGCATGAGTTTGATGCTATTGCTCCCAATGATTGAATTATTGCGTGCATAAAAAAAATTAACGCGTGCATCGAATGGGAGAGTTATTGTTCGAAACAATTATAACTCAATTCAAATTATTTGACGATCTTTTTAGTCTGTAATGTTTAGTTTGAACGTTGACAATTTGTTTCCATTACATCTAAATAGAAAAAAAAATATCTTTATAAATTATGACAATGAAAATTTTTCCATCTTTAGTTTTCGTTACCATGGTAACGAGGCTACCCCCCCCCCCCCCCCAAAAATAAAAAATAAAAATTGATCTCTTGGTTCCTCCCCGTGTAATTTTGGTTACATAGAATTGTTCTCAATGAATGTGCCACATTGTATTGCGTTCATCCGATTGTTGTTTACAACTATTTACATAGAAATGACCTCAATATGTGAAAGCGTTTTGATCTTGCAACTTGAATTTACTTTGCATGGTGCTTACTATAAGATACATGTAAAGATTTTGATCTGCATCAAAAAATACCTTGTGTAAAGATAAATGAAACTAGTTTTTAAAACACAACTGTCAAAAAATAAACTGAGTAAATTGTAGAATGAAGTGTTGTTAGATAAGCAGGAACCAGAAACTATCTTTTGATTCATCCGAAGTTGACGAAATCCTTTTGTTGATACGCTACAAATCACAAAAGCCAAAGTTTTTTTTATTGAAAATCTCAACAAAAAACTAACAGTGACACACTAAACCAGTGGCTTCTGAGGCTGCAATTCATTGTTTAATCTGAATTCAGCTGATAAATAGGTAAAGTTGATGTCGATTAAACATATAACACATTGAGTTGAAAACATGTCTTAGAAATACAATGTCAGAAATGGCTATTCTAATTCAACTGACTTCAATGTAATGCAATCAGTGCCTGATTCATGAGTGATGATAAGTTAATTCTAACATTAATACATATTTTGATGGTTAAGTCACGTCGTGTTCCCAGCTATTTGTTCCTACAGATTACGAGTCGTGTCGTCCACTAATCCTTCGACTCCAACGATGACATCAGTGGTGACGTCAATGGGCAGGCTGTCAAACGAACGGAACGCCGAATTGCCGTTGATTATGGACACGTTTGGAGCACTTTTGCTGGAGTGGAGAAGGTTGTGAACTTCAATATTGCTCTTAGATTGGAGCTCCTCTACACTCTTTTCTCGCGTAGTCAGCCCAGACGAACGAGATTTCTTTTTGTCGGTTGTCTGAATAACGACCACTCTGTACAAGAGTAACAGAATTACCAACGAGTTTTTGGAAGTAAAAAACATATTTGTATAGCTCACAACATGGTAGTAAAATATCAAAAGCAGCCGAATCACAAGAAAGGGACAATCTTGCATCAGAATTGACACGATGATTCCGTAGATTTCCGGATTGCAACAGCTTGGCGCTTCTTCTTTCATTGCCAGGATTAGTCCACTCGGAACCCCGACAAGATCTCGCCGTGCTCTCGTTGCCGTGACGACCAACGTGAACTGAAGCAGGCTCATGGTCCATATACCCAGGAGAATATATATCAACAATGGATTGTACTTTACCTAAAATGGTTATTGGTACTTGCCTATGAATTATTGTAAGAGCGAAGTTTATATAATTAGGACAAACGTGAGTGTAATTTAAAATGTACAACATGACTGCTTTAATACATATGTTTTTGTGTTCTATGTTTTGTGTGAAAATATTCAATAATTCAAACTTACCGCCTCCTCATTAAATGCTTCGTAGAATTCAACAATATCAGCCGCAGTGCCAACATAAACCAACAGGAGCTGTGATAACTGATCATGTGACAGCGCCCCTTTAGGAAGCACCCAGCGTCCGACTATCAGCATCAGCAGCAAAAACTGCTCAAGGACACGCAGCCAAAGGTCAGCGGTCAAGGACAACGGGAAACTAAAATCAATCTAAAGACACAAAAGATATCAGTTGTTCATTTCATACTTACATTATAAAAATGTATATGTAGTAAAACAACAATAAAAGGTTTAATGTTCTTACCCCCCCCCCCCCCAAAAGAAAAAAAAATCCTGATGTTTTCATTTTATTTGTTTACTGAAACACTTCTCAGCATTAAAGAAAATATTAACTGCAGTAACGTGGTGTGTTGAATACATGAATCCTGATCAAAGTTTTTACAAACGCAATTGTGTAAAAAATAACGGTTTGAGAGAGTGCAAATATGAGAGAAATTGGAGTTCTTTCACCGATTTTTAAGATGCATATTTTGTGCTTATAAAATCTGTACAATATGCAAGGCATAAAATGTTTTCTTGAGCGTTGTGAAATGACGCTATTATCATACATTTATAATAGAATTATTTTAAGTGGCCAGGTGCCCCCCCCCCCTCCCATTTGCCTGTCTCTCCGATTTTTCCTAAATACCGGCTATAGATTCCTGACGTCATCCGAGTTAAAGTAAATGCACTGTTATGCTTATTGATTTATCTGATTGAATAAAAGATGATATTTGAAAAGTAATTTAACCTTATTTCTAAAATCAAAGAGAATTTCAAGATTAATACAATGTTTTGTACTTTAGTAGAGCATTAACCAGTATGTCGATCTGAATTCCTCTTACCCCCAAATCTTTAATGATAATCTTTAAATCTTCTACCGATCTGTTCTGGTTTTGTGTAGTTATATTAAATCGTTCTTGCTCAGCCTTTTCTTCTATCCGGTCCTCCATTGCATGCAGCTCTAAGAACCAAATGGCGGGCACTACACTCGCCAAATAGAAAAACACACTGGGACAAAACCTGAAAGCACAGAATTAGATTGACTTGAGGTTTTTTGATCAAGCATTTAATGGTAGCAAAAACCATACACACATACAAACTAGGGAGAGTTTTTATTACCGCGGACGTATAATTAACGCTAACGTGAGAAACCCAGCCAGATTTGATTGTCATTACAGCTATTTGGGAAAATGAGTAATTTTGCTCTTGCTAGAATCGAGGGAATACTTTTAATTACTTTCTGTGAAAGGCTCCCCAGCATTACTTTCTGTGGTGATTATATAACGCCATTGTCACCCTCCGTTCATGACATTAAGATGGGACTTGGCTATAGTGTTGGCTACCTCTCCCCCCTTTGTGTCGGGACACGTGTAGGTTGATGATGGACTAGTATGCTGAAGTCTCAAACGGACTATCATATTGCAAAGACCACAACATAGACTAAAGGTCAATACTTCCGTAAAAAAAAAAATAGGAAAAGAGAGAGAGACGGCACCCGGTGCGTTCATTATCTACAGTCCGATGTATTCAAAAACATTCTATTATATATCTACTAGAAATCAAGTTGAAAGAGTGGTCCATTTATTTGAAGTTAGCTGCGGTTTTTATAAATTGCTCGATAATGAAAGAATTTGCTGTTTGCATATTTAAGAGGATCGAAAAATAACATTTGGAGCCTCATATTAGCAAAAAAGTAGCAAGCACTGCAAAACAAATACTTTAGTGAATTAATTCATACAAAGAAAATAACCTGCAAACGCGGGATATGTATTTTTTTTTTTTTAATGTAATGCAACCTACCTTTAAACTCTCATTCAAATTAATCCCAAAGAATATATTTTATTGTTTTAATAATCACGTTTTTTTAGTTCAACCAAGATGATACTGCAGTTTGAATCAAAAACTTTTTTTTGCGAAACAGACTTTCAAATTTATATTTCTAATATTTTCATTATCAGCTTTTGGTAACTTGTAGACACATTCATAAAAAATAAATAAATCGCAAAACAAAAGAATTATTTAGAACAACTTTGCATACCAAAGACTGTGAATGATTAATTCCAAAACAAATATTTTCTCAGCTTATAACATATATTTATATGATTTCCTCTATTTCTCACGAAAATTAATTGTAATTCACAGCTGTATAGAAACTTATAGCACTGACATTTACACGATCCAGTTTCAACCAGTTTATCGATTGGTCGAAACCTTCAGCAACCTATGAAAAGTTACGGACTGCACGAAATAATGATGATGATGATGCAAGACTTAGATTCATTTAATTTTACTTGCTTTTTACGATCAATTCATAAATTTGTTTAAAGAAAAATTACAATGATAGCTCCCCTCATATACCCTTCATGAATCACTAAAGAAAGCATCTTATTTTTTAAATAATCGCATATCTTAAAAAACTAGTAACACAGTATGTCAAAATCTGTTCCATTACATTTTGAATACATGTACATGTAATTGGTTGGCTATAACGAAATATTTCAGATGATTAAGAAAATGGGAAGTAACGGTGCACAGAGAAGTTGACATACGTACATAATGTTGCTTCAAATTCTTGATAGCAATACCAAGCATTTGTTTTTCAACGGTTCGAATAAACTTTTTTTGATTACTTTCGAGATGGGTGGACAAAAGGGTTTTTTTTTCTATGCGCCTTCTTTTAATTTATAGCTGTATAAACTACATGTATATATGTTATGAATAAAAATGCATATCTTGTTTTTACAAGTTATTAAAGGGCCGTTATTTCTTTTGGGTGTGTAGAAATTTGGGGGAAGTGGTTACATATATGATGCCGACTGTTGTCTGTTGTAGATCCGCGCATGCGTACAGTCTTTTTTTAAAAACTTGTCTGATTACCGGTATTTGCAGTACAGAGACCTGGCCCCAGAATCATTTGTCTGAATATTTCCAGTCCAGAGACCTGGCCCCGGGATCACGAAGCACTTATCTGATTATTTGCAGTCCAGAGACCTGGCCCCAGGATCATGAAGCATTTGCAGACTTATGTCCAAATTTTAATCATTGATAAAATGAATACTTCTCATAAGATTATGTTTGGAATTAATAACTTTCAACTTAATATAGAGACACACTTTAAAAGCAATTTATTTTTTCGATGTATTCTGCCACAAGGAAATAGGAGAGTGTACAAGTTTTGACTTAAGACCAAGACTGCTTCATGATCCTGCATGGAGCCTGGGCTCTTTAGTACAGAACAGATTCTGAGGTTATTGAGAATTAACATAGTCCTTAAAAATAATGTGATATATATATATCTCAGGAAAATTTTAACATGTATGTTAAATAACGTATAACTTCAAAACAAGTTATTTATGATTAGCTGTACTGCAGTATGGTTCATTTCTTGCATCTATAATATTTTTGCACAAATCTTGAAGAAAAAAATAATTTTGGGGATTGGATAGTCGTACTTTTACAGATATGTTCCGCGCAATGTCGAGTGGATATAATTGAATAATGACTTGTATTTTTTTATAAAGTCAGGGCTGTCCGTTTTTCTGCGTTGCTTTTTAAGCCATCATAAAGGAACTTTTACAGATACCTCGATTCAGTGACAAAAGTGCTTTGGAGTTACCAACCACTTTGCCTTTAAAAGCCTTTTTAACCTGATATCTTGAATCGTCTCGTATCTCGGAGTTATTTCTATGTCCTTTCGAGTTCGAAAAAACAAATAAATATAATTATTGCAGTGGTTATTAAAAGATCTTAAAATTAAAGTAAGTATAGGTATTAAATTAAAGTATTGAGTACTGGAGTATATGAATTGTTTTGTAATAAATAAAGTTTTAACCGTACATACCATTTCCATTCTTTTCCGCGTTTGACAGCGAGGGTAACAACAGTCTCTATGAGTAGTCCAAGAAGCGTCACACTCAGGTACCAACACCAGATCTCTCCGATCACCATGTACAGGCGCCAAATGGCGATCAGCCCGTGGGCTCCGAACAAACTTCGGACAAACAAGGCTCGGAAAATGGTGAAAACCCGCATTTTTTTTCGAAAACTGGTTAATCCAATTTCATTTCTGTAATTTTCTTCACATCGTGAAAATTTTTCAGTGTTTTTTTTTTATTTTTATGTTATTATTCCAAAGTATCAAAGATTATAGAAGTGTAATTGGAAAATCGCAAAGATCATTCGGACCTGTGTTTGCGCTCGGATATCATAAAATAGGACGCTTCGTTTAGATAAATCTTCTCGGCAGCTGAAGCGCCAATCATAGCGAAATACCAGATGTGTTAACGCAACGCATACGTCACACACCCTGTAACAAATCCATAGACAGGAGGTTGGCATGCAGGAAAACACTATAGAATTAAACTCACCACCCCTTTATTGATTCGTGTAATGAAATGATAATCTAATTTACATATATCGCTTTTACTATACGAAAACATGTAAAATCAACATTTTGAAATACTTTTGCGAAATAAACGAAAACGAAAAAAAAAAAACCCGAAAAAAACTGTCATTTGGTTAAAGAACATGAATTGCAATAATATTCAGAGAGAGAGAGAGAGAGAGAGAGAGAGAGAGAGAGAGAGAGAGAGAGAGAGAGAGATTTAAAACATTAAGCTAAATGTGGTGGAAACGGGAACTTGGGACAGAATTATTACATGTACATAACGTCCTTGTAACCAAAAAACATTGGGCAGTGTTGGTCAACATTCAGAAGCTACTGAGTCCCAACAAAACCACCCCACAAAACACGCATCATAACAGGCACGTAGCATCGTTTTTGAAAGTGGGGGGGGGGGGGGGCAGGCTCATCCAAAAAAAATCTTGACAAGCAAAAAAAACAAAAAACCAACACTTTCCCAAAATCTTCAAAATCCTAATTTCCTTATTTTCATATCAATTTTTTACATCCTCCAAAAAAGGGGGGGGGGGGCAACTCCATGGTAATTCAATTTTTTATATGTAAATTTTAAAAAATTCGTTGCTGCGAGAAAAAGTGGGGGCCAGCCCCCCCCCCCCCTGCCCCCCCCCCCCCCACCCCCGATGCTACGTGCCTGCATAAAGCCCTTTTGGACTTATTAGATTTGATCACTCCCGACCGTTTTTGATCACCTCATTTTACTCAAAGAATGATTCTTTATTCCTTAAATAACTTACTGGGAATGAATCCATCATTTGCTACATTCTTCCGATAACATATTTTAAGGAAGTTATCTGGATTTTGAATTTACGTCTATAAAAATAGTTACGGTAATTTGAATTGTGGACCACAAAATACTATTTGCTATTCGAATATTGAATAGGGGATAGTACTCCAACTTCTGAAATGACATTGCTGTTAACAGGGGCCACATCGCTAACCTGAGCAACAAAAGCTATCAGTCCCGCATTACAGTATCAAATTCAAAATATGTTGTCAAATAAGTATAGTAGATCGTGAACAATTTTTAATTTTTATCCACATATTTTTTATGGTAAAGACCAAGGCTCTTTTGCTTTTTTAGCATTTTTGAGAAGGTTTTTTTTTCTCTCTATTCCTTTGCTTTAGTAGTGGCCCACCTTTTCCAGGGAATCACGGTTTGAGCAAACTTTAATCTGCCCAACCTGTGTTTCAACTTTTTTTGCCTGAATGCTTTTCCAGAATATTTTTCTCTTTTTCTTCCTCTGTATAAATTTGACATCCCCCATTGTGGCCCCACCCTACTCCTAGGATTATGATTTGAACAAACTTGAATTCACACATCTACGGTTTATGATGGTTAAAGAACGCGTACATTTAGTCTTATCATGTGACCCTAACTATAACTTTTTCTCATCCTTACGCATTTCAACGTGTAAAATTTGAATGCTTATCAATGATTAAACTCTTAATTTTTAATTAATAATATAGCATTGAATGATTTATTTTTGACGTCGTCGTGTCAATAACTGCCGTCAGGTGAGCAGACAAATTGAATAACGCGCGTTAAGTTCAGATCACGGAGGGAGTAAATTAGTAACAGCAAGAACAGCTGTTTTGTAAAACCGGTTTAAACTGATTATCACAGAGACTGTTGAGATGAGATCGACGAGCATAAAAATATAATCCATGAAAAATAACTATTGAAATGTTGCTTTTAACAATAAAGTCAACTGTTTTGTTGAATAATTATAAAACATGGTGTTTTGACAACATTTATGAAATACATTTTTAACCGATAACATAGAAATCACTGTTTGAGAACTACTTATGTAAATTACTTGTAAATTCATACGCAGTGAATAGATGTTGCATTTAGAGGCATTTAAACATCACGGAATTTAATGGAAAAACACAGTAGAATGTAAATATTTGAAAATAATAGTTAATTTTAATTTCAATAAACATTTTATGAAGGACATTCTACCGATACAAAATACATGTACCCGTGTTAGCTCCTACATCATGAGAAATATATTTGCAACATATCCAAAATCAAGTACAATTTGATTGCTTACGGATTTATCTTCAAATTTAAACAACTATTACACGTATTAAACCACAAGAACATCAAGGGTGGAGAAACCTTAATATTTCGATAATCATGAACACTTTTGTGCCTAAACTCCATTCATCCATTAGAATAATAAAGTCCAGTTTTTCTGCTTTGAACTAATACCAGAAATCAAAGTGATCATCAATTGTTTGAGTTTTTTGTTCATTTGGGCTTCCATAATCAGACTCCACAAAAACCTTCCTTCTTGCAGACATAAAAAAGAAGACAAAAGACGATATACCTATGTATGGTAAGCATTTAATCTATTTCTTACACTGACTGCATCAACAAGACAACACAGATTATTCTATACAATGTGTTAGCCTGACACTGGGACCAAGTACATATATCAAGATATACATACCATGTCAGAGCTACAATTCCACACATAAAATGCAACTGGAATCCTATAAAATGGAAACAAATACACCTCAAACACGTTTCATGGACAGGTTGATCTTAATTTGGCAAATTTTTTTTCAAATTTAATTAGAATGACAAAATATCTTTGATTCAAAAGCATGCAGGTGCAAAAATATTCCAACATCAAAAAAATCTTACACATCAGGGGGTTAGAAGGAACAGCATAATGACATAAATTTAAGCCATGAAAATATTCCCACTCGCAGTCCAGTTAAAGAATCTGATTATTTTACAATGTATGTACAAATTTTTTAACAGGATTCCATCATACATAATGTAAACAGAGTAGTAATAATGATAAATATGTGACCCAATAATAAATAATAAACATTAATGTATGTACAGTAATGACTACCAACAGACGAGTACCATCAACAAGAGCCCCCCAATGGGACGCACTATTCACCTAACTTAGCCAACTATGTGTAACTCTACTTCTTCAAGGACTTTGTTGCCTAATTAGACATTCCAGAAGTTCATAAGGATTCCACCACATGCAAGAATCTAGGTATTAGCTGTATTTTTATTTCTTATTAATTTATGTGAATGGGGCATTGATGACAACCAATTTTGTTCAAAATCTGTTAGGGAATACTGTTGTTTTTATGACCAAAAATGTAAAGTTCAAACAAAAACAAGGCAAACCAAATACTTCTTTAAGTGAAAGAAAATCATAAGAATCTTAAAAACTTTGTTGAAAGTGTAAACTATTTGAGATTGATCATTTCAGAATTCCCTCATTTTTTGTAGTAATCATTTTTGTCATACAGCTTACACCCCTTCAAATTTTTTTTTTTTTGGTAAAGGGGGGGGGCATAAATCAATATTACCCAAGACCTTCCTTCCTATAAAATTATGACCTTACTTGTTCTATACAATATATTTATGACTTTTCACTTTTTTCCAATAGCACAAAACAAGGTATTGGAATAATAGTAAAAGAGGGACAGCAGACCAACTCTGGTTAAAAAAAAGCTGACAATTAAAAATAGACAAACGTGAAGGGCAATAATTCAGTAAATATATCCCATATAATTGAAAAACATTACGTAGTCCACAACTTGCTAAATTATTCTATAGAGTCTAAACACACATTATCCAGTCATTTCCATCTTAAAGGCATACATGGGTAAACTTGTATATGACGCCTTTTCATCCTTGAGAGTTCCAGTATTTTATTTGACCTCACTCAGGTCAAAGGTCTTTTTAAATACTAATGCTATCAAAAACGATACAAATTCCAGAGACCACCTTAAATAAGTCAAAAGAAACAGGTTGAAAGCAAATTAAAAAAAGCCATCTAGTTCCACTTGTAGAATTTGCTTGCATGTTTTTTTATTTATCTACTATTGATTCTGTTAACCCATGTATGCACTTTAATTTCCCCAAAAAACAGATTCCTATGAAATAAAATAAAAGAGCATGACAGTCATTTAATCTAAGCTAGCAATAAACCTTCGAGAACACTGGAATGTTGTGCAAGAAATCTCTACATTGGTTATGTTCATATACATGTACATGTAGATTAATTCATATCAGATTTTTACAATAAAACTTAACAATATTAGAATAATCATAAATACACTGTACCATTAATCACATCATTTTTTTTTTTTCATTTTACAGAAAAAAATCAAAATCAATCAAAAACTTTTTCTTTTAATCCTGAGGACAGCAAATACACACAAGAAAAACATGAGAAAAAAATAATAATCAACTCTACAGAACTTGAATTCAATAAAGCAGTTGACAATTTCACATCACTTATTTTCAAGCATAGACACATTATTTCTTATTAAATATCAATATTTTGTTTTATGTCAAACTTGAGAGGAAAAAACAACAACTTTAAATTTTGAAAACTGTCAGTTGAAATAAGAGAGTCCCTGAAGAGGGAAACTAAGCACTAGAAATATGGATGATGCTCTGAGAGATGTAGTTGACTTATCCACTGTTGTTGGTATTGTCTCCACTGCTTTGTTGACTTGTAACAGCCCAAACTACACAAAGAACAAAAACACAATTATTAACAATTAAATTTTACATGTTCTTTACATTAGTCTACAACAGCTATTAAAGACCCTATGATTTTATTACACGTTTTAAAAAGCAGAACTTTTTTAAAAAGATATAATACTAACAAAGATATTGTGTGAAGAGCTTCATGATAACCAAGAATTTTTGTGGATAATAAGGCTCTATATCTGTTTTGGATTTATTTTTTTGACTTGTCATGTATGATATTTCATCTATGGCAACCTGTCGAAACTATGGTACCATGGTATACAAAATCTTTCTGAATTATGTTACTATTAATATTATATGTTCGAAAATTGTACAACTCTGATATATCAAATTTTAACCCCCCCCCCCCCCCCCTCACAAATCTTGTTCATTATTTATACTATTTCCCATAATTTTTCTGACCAAAATTATTCTGATATATTCTGACCAAATTGTAAACAATAAACACTTTTAATAACTTTATGGATGCATAAACTAATAAATCCCTATTTTCCATATCATAAATGAATGATTTTTTTTTCTGAGATCCTTTTTCATTCAAAACTTTGCTACTCTTTGCAAAATATTAAATAACAAAAATATTGTAACTGTTATAACCATTAGACAAATAAATGCTGAGAAAGAAATTTTCAAATCAATTAAAAATTTCTTACAATGGTTCCAGCATGCATGGTCACTGATATTTAAACAAATATATTTCACTCTATGATATATATACTCCAAACAAAGAAGCAAGGCTGAATAAGTTGGCTGATTTCACTTATCCATTGCTATAAAAACAGATTACAGTCAATAAAGGCAAATCTTAGCTATTTTTAACTCATATTGAAGATTTGATAGTTAAAATGAATTGTCAATTTTCATTAATACAGAAACATGGGTTATAAATCTTTTAAATTTACCTTTCTTTGTTGATATATGTATTTTACCCATTATTTTTATTTGAAAATTGTTGGGGGGGGGGGGGGGGGGCAAAAAAATAGCTTTATGTATAGTTCAATTTGCTGCAATTGCATGCTTACATTTTCTTCATGTAAGGTTAAATATATTCAAATTTTATCTTTAGAATAGCAACTCAGCCACATATCGTCTTGCTTCTTTATTCATCAAAGTGTATCAAACAACTAAAAGTGATGGGAATTGGTAATTATGCAGGACCTCCAAATCATGGTATCTACAGGGAATTAAAATTAAAAGAGTCATAGAAGATCAAGTGCAAACAATGGGGTTGTTTCAATGAAAATTATATCAATTGGAAACAACACTTGCTACTTTTCTAGACTGCAAAATATTCCAACTTTACAAATTACATATATATAGTTGAACTTTAATATCTCGCACACTGATATCTCGAATACAATGGATATGTCGAAGTTAATTGTAAGTCGCAACCACTTTTTTAAAAAAAGTATTTTACCCTCAATATCTCGAATATTCTGATATTTTGCTGTTTTTAAACAGTCCCATCTAGTTTGAGATAACAAAGTTTGACTGTACATGTATCTAAAGATAACAAGTGGTCTATCTAGAAAAATATTTCTTCCTTAAAAATTTCTATAAAAAGAAGTTAGTGTTCTTTACTTCCCATATGGTATAAAGGGCTTACAGGAACAGTTATTTATATGATAAAATGAACAAATTTCTTTCAAATGCTTACAAATGCACTACATCTAAATCTTATTAAAAGTTTCATGCTTCAGTAAAAATGTTTTGGTAGCAAGTGTTGTCAAAAACAATTAGCTATAAAAGTGCATGAAAATCTTTTTTCTAGACTACTGTTTGTGTTCAAAATAATCCTTCCTGTCTAAAAATAAGATCAAATAAGGAAGAAGCACAAAATGACAACACAGAAAACAACCTTTAGCCACCATATTTTGAATACACCCAAGCTGCAAGAGTTAGAGGAAGAGTGTATATATTTAAACAACATAATACATTACATATTCAAGCTTATCTAAGGCTAGAGCTGTCCACTGGAAACATATACCCCCGTAGAACTTTTCTAGGCAAGAAGTCACTTGTAAGTGATGAAATTTGATGCCAACAAAAAAATCAAAGCAAGGTCTATCTGTTCTTTTTCTTCTCTGTCTCAAAATTGAATGGTTTTTTTTTTTTTAATTTTTGTCTGAAAACTTCAAGTGAGTTTATATGATCTTTTGATTAGATAGTAAGTTACAGCCCAGGAAACGTAGATATGACAGACAGACAGATAGACAGACTGACTGACAGGGCAATGTCTTATACCCAGCTAACATAGTTTTGCTGTGGGGTATAGTTATACAGCCAGTCTGTGAAACAACAGCAGGAAAGCTAACTTTGTAATTATAAATCAATAATGCTATTGACCAACAGGTATTGATGGGTACACTTGTAAGGCTACAGAAGAATATATACCAGCACATTATATATTCTATAGATGGAAGACAGACACAATTGAATACTACATCTAAACATTACAATGGCCATCTGAGAACCTTACTTCTGTGGATTAACCATAAGTAGATGCCACCCATGCTGAATGCAATGAAACAGAATAACATCTCCATGTCAAAAAGGAGTACAGATCATATATATGTCATATTTTTAATATACTTCACACAGTTGCAAGCTTTAGTCCTTAATTATTAAAGCAAATTAGCATACTTGAAGTATTAATTGAAACACTGATAGCAAACATTTAGAGACACTATACCATGATGCTAGATGTTACCTTCTCCCATGCCAGCAGTATAAGTTGAGAAAATGGAAGGATCCTTTCATTTCTCAGATACTTTTCTTTAAAATTACTTTCAGATGACATATCATTTTTTAGCAACACAATTCGAATTTATGAATAATTTTTTTTTTTGGGGGGGGGGGGGGCTTTATTCATACATTTATCTTTTTAAGAATGAAAGGATCCTCTTTGCTATTGATATATCAGTTAGTTCAAATAACATTTTTGATGTGAAGCATTTGATATACTCACCGACAATTATTATGATTATAATAACAATGATTGCAATAAGAATTAACCACATCTGGAAATAAACAAACAAGTGTTCACAAATAAAATGAGGTGCTCAAAAAATATTGAAACAATAAAATACATTAATAAATGACCGACTTGGATAGGTATGCTCAAATCAATGTTATACTGAAATATATAAGAACTGTTTGTGGGTTTTTAAAAATAATAATCAGATGATTATAAGAACTCTTAATTCAACTAAAATAATAAATAATGGGAACTTAATTTGTTTCATTTCTTGTTCAAATTTGTTTCATATTACCTCAAGTAAGTCTAATATATTTGCCTTTTTAAAAACATAAATTATGTGCAAGGAATAGCATAAATGAGAAAACTATTCTAGGTACTGGTTCAATTAATCTCATCGGGATCACAATCCAAGTCAGTCCACAAATTTCACATTCTTTGTGAAAACAAAATCAAAACTGAAATTTAAACAGCCTCTGAAACCTCTAATCAAGTAAATTAACCTCAAATTAATAACCTGAACTTAATAAGTACAAAATGGAAACAAGTAGTTAATTTATCACATCCCCTTTTCCACGTATTAATAATTTTTACAAAGTAATTAATGTAACTAATTGCTACTCTATAACAAATATCAATTTGATGATAAAAGCTGTGATTATGCATGTAAATCTATATTCCAAAGTCAAGTTGTCTTATCTCCACCCCCCCCCCCCCCCAAATGTTTGATCAAAAGTAGGATTTATCAACCTATAAACATTGTCAACCTATAATTTTGTGAATACAGAGGCCAGATGTTTGACATGTGTTACCATTAAACAAATTGATTTAAAATCATGACTTTGGCATTTTGCATACATCAACACATTTCTTTACAAAGAAACATTTACACAGGGCACCACCTTTAAAGTTTAAGAAAATCAGATAGTCCATCTTGTAAAAGAGACTCTGTGTAAAAGAGTCCAGGTTTCAGAGACTTCAGAAATCAACAACAACAAAAAACAATGATACAGAATCCTTTTTTTTCACACAAACACATACATCTAATCAACAAAAAAGAGGTGTGGCCTAAACATAAGGAATTACAACTGATGGCTAAACATCCAGAATGTGTAGAACTTACCAATGATAATAATTACTATGACAGCAATGATCACGCCCAAAATTATCATCATCTACAATTGGTTTTTAATAAGCCATAAAATTCTCTGATTGTATTATATCAACCTCCACGGACGGGAAGCTTTTTTGGGCCTTTATGGTCCGACTATAACGTGGCAAGTTACAAAAAGAGCAGAAGAATGGTGCAATGAGAATGTGAAGGCCGCTTTCAAATTGATACAACAGACCCTGAAACATGTTACTGCAGTTTAGCAGTTGTACAATATACTACTATCAAATGCCAATTAAATTTGTTTTAATCTGTTATCAAGCAACTTATCACAATATACGTGTATAACTTTACAAGGAAATAACCATCTATATTTTCATATCATGGGATTTTCAAATGCTAATATTGTACAACCCATCTAATTTTTACTACGATGTCCAATCTCTGACAGTTGTCAATTTTATCAATTTTTAACATGTATCAGCTTCATGAAAAGACTAAAATATGAGATAGAACATTTCCTTATCCAAACAGACAAGTACCGGTAGGTTTGAACTTTCTGAACTTAGATTTTCCTGGTCCCAAGAAATCAGATAACACTAAAACTGACACACAGATCATTTGACATAAATAAATACTAATATCATCAGTTTGCTACCAATACTATATTTGGACCTTCCTTAAAACTCTGATGGGAAGCTATAAAATTGTAAATTTGCAGGTTTCAACTTTTGATAGTTTTGATATATAAGCAAGATATTTCATATGGTCATCAACAGTCTCTTCATTCCTTTATCTAGGAATGCCTCTGAATATGACAAACCAGCTGTATAATGATGTCACAAGAATACATTTAATACTGTTCTTTGCATATTTTCTGCATATAATATTAGTACTCTAGCTTTAAATGCAAGACCTAGCGACATAATTTTATGTGTAAGCTTTTACAAAGTACAAGTCCTATAATTTATGCCAATAAGCTAGGTGTACTGTAGAAGCATGTTTCAAGGTCTATTCAATTTTTATATGCAACACAATTTAGATTGGCTGAGGGAATTTATGTTGATAACCTGTTTGGTCTACATCTCATTGACTTGCACCAAAATCCTTCCAATCTGCATGACATTATCTTTCAATTTTGTACAATTAATCCTTTTTCAAACACACTATACTTTCTGATAGATAACTGAATTAAAAAGAATAATTTTAACAGCAACCCAATTTACAATCATATAAACTTGGCTGGAACAATTTACTGCCCCAACCAGGTTTATACTCCTACAAAACGGGTAGATATAAAATTCATTCCGTGATAATCTATAAAGAAAGACTGCCACAGTGTAACCTCTTCATTTGTTCGAGCTTTGATTAGTATGTATGGTCCTCATTATATTTAAAATTGAGGAGAATATGTTTTACGTGTGTTAACAGAAATAAACATACCTTGCAGTTTTTCCACCAATACTTTCTTTTCAGCTTGCCAGCACTAGCTTCAAATTGCGAGGCTCCTGCCTGCAGTGCGTCTAATAAAACAGACTGGATTTAATATGTGCTGGCAACAATTTGGAATTTTTTATTCAATGGATGGTTAGAACTTTAGTAGATCAAAGATTATCAAAATCTTTTTTAAGTCTTTCACTTTACCTGCCCTGTCATCTAATTCTGAAATTTTCTGGTCCCTTTCTAGTACTTTATCAACATTGACTCTCATAATATCCACAACCTGTAAAAGAATATACATTTTTTTTAATGAGTCAAAAAAGAACCTATTAGTTATTCATAACTTTAACTAGACATTTATGAAAACTTTTTTCATTAAAAGTCAATACAAGTTTTGTAACAAACCTCATCCACTTGGGCCTGGGTCTGCTGTAAGCGCTTGCTGGGCTGTGCAGGCTGTGGGCCCCCTGGGCCTCCGGCTGCCGACCTAAAAGAAGGAAAAACAGGAGTCAATTTTGTTTATTAATCACAGTTTTTTAAACATCATGATGGTCACTTTGGTCCTGAATATAACAAAATCCTGTAAGGAATTCAAAGAATAGCAATTAAATAATCTTATATTTAGGCAAAATAAACTGATAGAAGAAAATATAGATATTACAACATAAAAAAATACGAAAAAAAACATGACATAATTTTCAACAAAATTTTTTGTCACATATATCTACCGGTACATTTTATAAAACCTCTTTATTTTGAAAGTTTTTGTGTGACATCATCATCATGGATTGTATTTACATCCAATGAATACAATTACTACTACATGTACTATCATTTTCTTCTGACAAACCCAAAATCCCAATAGTTAAAATCCATTTCTCCAAGTTTGAAACTGCTTTCAAAATTATCCTTTATCAATGTTCAATGAATCAAGTGTCATGTTATGTTAAAATTCTTATAATGAAAATTCTTCACATTGTTACAAAATGTCTAATTTCATACCTTAAGTCAATGCATGGATTCTTCATGATATATGAATTTTTAGCTAGATTAAAATTTTCAGTTTTAGCTCTAAATTTTATCCAAACACCTAGTATTGGTCTTATTAAACGTTTCTTATTTTCAATATGTTAATATGAAAATCTATAAAATCAAAAATAACATGGACGTTATATGTCCTTTAAATGTCGAGATCTGGTGCCTGTCCCATTTTCAAAGCCCTTTTTATCTTTTGGATTTTTCTGGAGCATGTACTATATGTACTAAAAATACAATTACTGGGTACAATACACGAATAATTCAGTAAAAATTAAAAGCATAACACAATCATCAACATATCTTCAATAGTGAAAAATCACAGAAAAAACAATGTTGTTGGTATAATATATTGTGCACAAAAACAAAAGAAAAAACAATTATACACATGCGTCACATGTAAATTCAACATAATAAAAATAAGTTCTATACACATACACAAAAAATAATCCCTGAAGATGTTCTCATGCTGTTACCATTGTAATGACAGACTTTAAGGACCAAGATGTTAGCTGCATATGTACAGAGGATTTATTGAGTTGGATATCATCGAATCTAATTAAATCTGGATTCTTTTAACTCCCATATTTTGGCATGTCACAGAAACATATCAAAGCAATATTGAGTTTCGAATCCATCACATTCAATGAATCATTTTTTCAGTGGCAAACTCCAAACACAATATATTAATAAGATTTTTTTTCATAATTGATCTTTTTATTTTTGCAGACGAGATAAAACTAAAAAATTTAGGGGAAAAGAATAGCACTCAGTTTGCTGAAAAATCCGGTTGGACAATATGGTCTTGACTCAATCACGTTTATGTAATTATGATTCCAACAGCATGAGAACTCAACCATACTCACATTGGTGGCCCTCCTGGTCCGGCCACGGGGTTCTGTGGAGGAGCAGACCTTAACAAAAGTCAACTTACATGAAACATTCATATATACATACCATAATCATAAACTAACATGAAACATTTATATATATACACCATAATTATAAACTATTAAACATCCATATAATCACTCAATCTTGAACTTTAGATTCCTAATAAAACTCACAGAAATAATATATGCCTAAAATTGCAAGAAGCACCCCTCACAGATTTTAAAATCTTGCTTTTATTTTTCTGACAGACTTGTAGTGTACTACATGAAATTATATTTACTGTTAACAAAAGTTTGGTGCTTTCAATTTTATATTCTCACAATCTGATACAAAACGAGAGAATGGCAGAATTAAATACTTGAATACAATAAGGAATCTACAGTATATTTAACTTGAAAAAAAAACTTTACTGGCCATTCAATTTCATGTTTTGTGAACATAAATCTAATTATTTTGACTGTCCATTACATCTCCAACAAAAATGAAATTAAGAGATACAAGTCTAAACTCGGTGATAACTAATATGAGATACTGGTAGCATCAATGTTTATCAATATCATAATAAGTAATATTGAGTATGGCAATTAAAAAGTTGCCCAGGCAGTGCATATGCATACATAACATCTCTGAAATGCATAAGTATACATACATCTGAAATGCTGATGTGTAAGATTGTGACTAAGTCTACTTAAGACACATGAACAGTTTAAATAATTTGGAATGTTTCATTAGTGCACAGTGCAAGTCTTAAGAGATGAGCTGTCAAACCAAGGTCAGCAGTATAAACTCAGTGTTTAGCGCTTTTTTACTTTTTTTTATTTCCAGGTATGCCCTTAAGTCATTAATTTGGATGTCAGTATAATATAGCAGTATGATCTGTATCGTGAATGGTGGTGCAGAGACTAACTCACACCTACAATCACTAAGGGAAAGATATGGCATTACAGCAAACAGATAAGGCAACTAAAAGTGGACTGGCCTAGAACCGATTATCATCAAGCAATAGTTCTAGCCCTGTAACAAAACATCACAAATCAGCACAAACTCAGGTGGCAAAAACAGGTACTTGATAAGTGTTATATGCCATCTTAAGCGATTCAGGTCATTTGAGTTTTCTTCAAAGATTTGAGTGATCAGAGGTCAATTTGATTCCCCTAAAAATTACGAAAAAAATCAATAGTTTCCTCAATAAAGAAGTACCCGGATGTTGTCCCAAAAATTGCAGTGCAAGACTGACAGCTGCATGCAGAATCAAATTGGGAAATGTCACTATCCCCCCACCCCACCGCAAGTCCGTGGTATTGTTCATACTACGGTTCTAGAAATTCATAGACGACACACAAGAATTTCAATATTTCTAAAATTTAACAATATTATAGTAGATTGCAAAATATGATGGAAGAACTCTTCTCTGCAATATTTTTTTATACATTAATGAGGGACCGATATGCAACTGTAGCCATTATCTTTCCCTGGATTCTTCATTTGTATCAAATGCATGATCAAAATACCCTCATTACGCTTATGACTTACATCTTGAATCAAATAATTATTGCAGAAAAGGATCTTTGGGGTCTAGCTTCCTCCACAAGTCGATGAAAAATATTATAATGGATGGCGATTGACTGGCAATGACGTCATGTTATCCGGGTTCCGGAAAGAAAATATCAGTCAAACGTTTTACTAAAACAAGAAAAGCCGCTGATTATTCAAGCTTTAAATTGACGCTGATATTGTTATGACCATGAGTCTGTTAAGCTCACCGTGTAAACAAACTCACGAGAAAATGACTCATATTTTAAAAAGACATGTCAAAATATAGCCCTTCAACCCATATTGTGAAATAGTTATAGAGTTATTGCCCCTACTGTATAAAATGCTTGTTATCGCATCAAATTGATCCTATGTCTCCTTATAGTAGTTAATGTCCACTCAAAGTATCCTATTTTTGTTAAAAACACTTACAGTTTTTGTTTGAAACATATATCGTAGAGACATCGGACCATTTCAAAATGAAAAGTTGACCGTGGCCAATTAAAATAGACAAAGGTCAAAGGTCAAGGTCAGTAAAAAATCATTACTTATTTATATAACAATAATTTTTCAATAAGTATCCCGGGGAAAGCATTTCATCGATTCTTTTGAAACGGAAATGTTCTAAACATAAAATATATAATAAAGTGGAAACTGATCTCTAATTGTTCGAGAACAATTAGTCTACAAGTTTATAATGTATTTGTTGATTGCGTGGGGGGGGGGGGTCGAAAAAAAAAAACACTTAAAAAAAAAAGAAAATTATGTTTTAATCGATTGTAGCGAAGTAGAATACTTCAATGGGTTCTTTGATTTCCGAACTCATTATACGAATAGGAATCATTAATGAGTATTATGATCATGAGGTGATCAAATACGATAAGAGAATGATTCCTTAATATATTTATATTAATTTATACACGTATTTATTTTCAGCAATATTAATTGAACGAATAAATAGAGCGATAGCGTATCAGAACAGTTGATTTTAATCAGATTCACAGATTGATATTTGATGAACCGTTATATTGGACTTTACGTTACAAAATCGATTCGTGGTGTAACAAAAAAGCTGAAAAATGAAAATATGATAAGGTACATGTAGAAATGTGATGCATGAACAAATGAAATACACTGTATATGCCATAATGCATAATGAAAAAAAGCCCCCCCCCAGCCCCCCCCCCCCCACTTTTTGTTGTTGTTGCAAAAATAGACATATTTAATGTAATCATAACCTTTTTTCCTTTCCTTTTTTTTAGTCTAATAAGTCTAGCCCCAACCCACCCCACTTCAGTTCAGTTTCCTTAATTAATCCTCCGACGCAACTGCAGATTGTGAAAATTTATGTATTTACATATTTTTTTTTCATTTTTTCTTTTGTTTCCCTAGACATAGACAATTATTTTAAACACAGCATAATGTTCTTTCATTGGACTTGCTGTTTATTTGTTTCGTTTGTTTGGTTTATTTTTCATGTAATTGGACTAGTAACGGGTTTGAGTTTTGCACCAACGTCAAAGTGTATCACTGTGCATGAATAATTTCTTTTGAAAACGTGGAACCTTACATGTAAAGTTGCAAACAATAGAATTTTCATATCGGTAGATTATCGATGATGAATCACTAAATATAAATCGGCGAAGGAATTATTCCGCCCCCTAAAAAGGGGAAGTGGGTGGGTGGGTGGGTAGCAGTATCCATCATACTTAGTGCTGTGTAAATACTGATGTTTGACTACAAAAAAAAAATATTTAAAAAAAATAACGCTTAAGGGGGATGGATTTCATCAAACTGAATTTGTTGTACATTAATGTATATTTTTACAAACCATGTTAAATATCAAAATTCTGAAACATTTAAGAAGTATCGACAGTTTTTTTTAAGTCCAAACAAACAGGAAAGGTTTGCACTCAATGCAGCAGCAGCCCTCCCCTAGCAGTACCGACCCCCCCCCCCCCCCCCCCGAAAAAAAAAACCAACAACAAAAAACAACAACAACAGAGATGAGGCTTGGTTTGATTAGATTTTATCTTTAAAGGTATTCTTGGCAACAAGTCACTCAAACCGAATCTCGCTCTAAATAAACATCCCCCCCCCCCCACACACACACCCCCCGAATAATTCAGGTCATCATTTGTCATTCGGACATTATACTCATCACAAAGGGCAAAGCTGGTTCTCAGTGACAGCGGACCAGTTTTACAACAGTGTGGTTTCCGAACTGGTAAACAGGGTTCCGAGATGTCTGGTGTCTTGGACGCACTTGCATCGCAGATCGGTGCCAGCGTTGAAGCAACAATCTTTTTGTTATCGTTATTTATAGGTAAAGCGAATTTGTGTTTATGTCAAAATCGGTGTCATGAGACCAATCGCATTTCCTACGTTATTATACATTATGCAGTGTTACAATGTTCATGCGTTTTCTTGAAGTTGAAATTAGGTCCGGTGTGCAATCGACAAAATTTTAAATTTTTATATTATTGTATGAACATTGTTCGAACCCTCATGAATTTATATAAATCAAATATATTTTGTTTTTACCTTATAAATTATTGAAATGAAATTTTTTTTATAGGATATCCTTTAGGATTTTTCCATCGTGCCTTTATACATGGAAAAGATGAAAACATTCACCATGTGTTTTTCACAGCAACAGGTCTTGCTGTTTATTATTTTAACTTTGGTAAGTTATTCCTGCATGATGCATTTTAACATTGGTAAACTTTCAGTGTAGTAAAACATAACTAAGATACCGGGTATCCATGGTATCATGTTTGTATTTTACTTTTATCATAGACTAGTCATGTACAATTAAAACTGAGAAGAAATCTGTAAGTTTTACGATTAAAAAAAACCCCTTCCAGTTATTTTTGAAATTTGTTGATACCAGAAATATGTAGACTACTGGATGCTAAAACAAACTTTTATTTACATGTATCAGTATGTTTGAGAAAATTTTTGCCTGGTTTTCAATTAAAAAAGTAGAAAAAAAGTGTCATCTGTCAATGACAGCACAATTTCATGTTTTGTATGTTATTTCCCTTTTTTTTTCAGGTTTAAATTTTATTCATCCTATTGCCAATATCCTTGTGATATATGTATTACTCAGGGTGGCAGGTGGATCCAAATTTTCAGTGGTCTTCAGTTTTATTTTTAACTCTGTGAGTATGACAATTTATTTATTAATTATTGTTTTAATTAACATAAAAGTGATACAACTCAGCTGTTTATCAAATACACTGTCACAAATACACACAATAAACATCACTTTTATTTTTACTCTTTAGTGTATATGATATTCTATAAAAAAGCTCTCTTTAATTTAAGATGTAGCTTAGGTCAAGCTCTCCTTTATTCTGCTGTTTGTTGAAGCAGATCTCACATGTTATCTTATCAGTGCTTTAAGAGTCCTCCACACACCTGGGAAAAGTTCTGCCTACAAGCCCATTCTTCTAAATTACTTGAAGATATGGATTTTTAGCATGTGTTCGACTTTAAAATGACCCCAGAAATCTCTATTTTGGGGGGGAAAAATCAACTTTTCAAATTTTAACGCTGTTCATGAAAATAAAAACCCCTGCAATATTCGAACTCGGGACCTGTGAGTTGATAGACTGAAGGAACACTCACTGCGCCACAGAGATAGACAACAAAGAATGGTGGTATAAACTGTTTCACAATGCGCTAAAATTGCCATGTTGTGACTTACTGTCATAAAAAGTACCAGTAGAAGTCAGGGGTGTCTAGGACCCTTAAGTGAAGTGTTAATCTTTTGTATAATAAAAAAAAAAAAAAGCTGTGTTTGATTGAACATTTTTTACATTGTAGTCATACCTTCTATATAGTTACGTGGAGAGTGTGAAATTGGAGGGCTACTCTATAACATGGAGCACCCCTCAGTGTGTACTCACGCTCAGACTCACAGCCCTCGTCCTAGACTACTATGATGGGAAGAAAAGTCAGGTAAAACAGGTGTAGGTCTCAAAAGAAAACAAATGAAAAGTCTCTAAAATACCATTGAACACACAAACCTATATCATTTCTGACAAGTACATGCACTGTTAAATTTTTTGTTTCATATAGGGCACTCATTTTAGTTTTCCTATGATAAATTTGGGACACAGTTTTCTAATGATTAATATGGAATATTAAATTCATTTTATTCTATGCTTAATTAAGGATGCTGAATTCGGTTTTGAAGGCCTGCAAATGGATTTTGGTCACTGAAAAAATATAGGCATTCATTCCATGGGTTGACTAAGCTTTGGACCAAAGAAATCAACACTGTTAAGAACTGGGAACTTTAAATTAGTTACATTAGTCTTTACCAAAGCAAATATGATAACCATTACCATAAGTATTTGTTGATTTGAATTTTAGGACAAGCTATCAAAAGATCAGAAGGAAAATTTCATCACAGACATTCCGTCGCTGCTTGCTATCTTTGGCCAATGTTTCTATGTGGGAGGAATGCTAGCTGGACCACAGGTAATTGATATAAGGAAAGCTAAATATAGATTGATGCTAGCAATCGTAACATCAGGTTTTAAGTTGATCTAAAACCAAACCTTTAATTTGTTGGTAAAACTTGGTTGCACAAAATATGTATTCATACAAATTTCTAATTTAGCACACACAAAAAATCCAAACAACCTATTTTGAAACTTTTTAAAATGGTAAACTTATTTATTATATTTTAAGTGGGACCAAGAAAAAAACTTTATTAGAGATATCAGGTGTAAAAATACTTAAAGAATTAGCTGTTTGCACTTCCAAAATCACTTAAACTTACTCATGGTTATTTAGATATTTCTGTACTTTTCAACTGTTACAATGATTATTTCAGTTTGGTATAAGGAAGTATTTGGCTTTCACCAGAGGAGAGTTCAGTGCAATAATGGCTAAAGATGCTTCACCAGGAATGAAGGACCATCCACCTGCCAGGTAATGTCTTTTATCCTTGTGGATGATGAGCAGGAACATGGATAAGAGAGAATTAAACTCCAGATGATCTCATGCTGTTTGGATTTTTTTCATATTTTTATAGTATGAAGACAGACAGACAGACAAAACACCACTTTCTCACAGACTCTCACACACAGCGAGTTGGTACAATGCATATATACAACTTTTGATTTCTTATAAAAATCAATATTATTATGCCCCCCCTTCGAAGGAGGGAGGGCATATTGCTTTGCTGCTGTCTGTTGGTCGGTTGGTCTGTCGGTCCACCAACAGTTTCCGTTCATTTTCTTTGCAGAGGATGAACATATTGAAATGAAATTTGGTATACAGGTTTATCATGATAATACATGTATCTAGGTCAAGTTCGATATTGGGTACGATTGAGCAATTTTTGACACAGGTATGGCCCTTGTATGTAGAAAAATTCCAGTTATTTGCAGTTTCCGCTCATTTTCTTTGCAGAGGATGAACATATTGGAATGAAATTTGGTATACAGGTTATCATGATAATATCTAGGTCAAGTTCGATATTTGGTACGATTGAGCAATTTTCGACAGAGTTATGGCCCTTGGACGTAGAAAAATTCCAGTTATTTGCAGTTTCTGCTCATTTTCTTCGCAGAGGATGAACATATTTGAATGAAATTTGGTATACAGGTTTATCATGATAATATCTAGGTCAAGTTCGATATTGCGTACGATTGAGAAATTTTCGACAGAGTTATGGCCCTTGGACGTAGAAAAATTCTAGTTATTTGCAGTTTCTGCTCATTTTCTTCGCAGAGGATGAACATATTTGAATGAAATTTGGTATACAGGTTTATCATAATAATATCTAGGTCAAGTTCGATTTTGGGTATGATAGAGTAATTTTCGACAGAGTTATATCCCTTGGACTTAGATAAATTTCACTTATTTACAGTTTACGTTCATTGTCTTTGTGGATGTTTCCAAGGGTGGGGGGCATAAGTGTTTCACAAACATCTCTTGTTTAGATATACATGTATTTATATCACCAAAGTTTGATTTTCGATCACAAATGCATCTAGTTTTAAATTGCCATAGTCTAAGTTTTGCAGTGTCTATGTGCTGATTGTACAGAATGTTTTTGTTTTTTCAATGACAGTATTGGCCCTGCTTTGACCAGACTCGCTCTTGGCATTTTATACATTGTCTTGTTCCAGACGGGCAACATGCTGTTCTCTGACGAGTACTTCTTTACAGCTCAGTATCAGGTTTGTTTGAACGGAAAGGTTAACTGTCAACTAAAGGAACAAAGAATATAACATACCGTGGAATCATTATTACATGTATTTGTGGGGGACCAATATTTGTGGCTTTTGTAGTGGGGTACCCTCAAACATTGCCCCCCCCCCTTTGAATAAAAATGATTCCACAGTAGAACCTGCTTGTGCAGGTGCAGAGTTTTGAATTTTGATTAAAATAATGGAAGTTCATTTTATAATAATTTTCATGATTTTATATTGTGTGATTTCATAATGATAATAAGAATACTGGAAATGTTTATCACATTTTTCTGAAACTGTATTCTTGTTTGTTTGAGATATACCACAAAATTTTGCAAAAAATAGCACCCCACAGAAAAATTCAGTTATAGGGTGATTCAGAGAACAAACTGTAATACATGTACTTGCAACATGTATGAGTGCTTTTTGATGACTCAGATTATTTTATTGTTACAATATAGTGATAGTAGAGAGTGCTTAAAATTGATTTAAAAAATATATGAAACTTGCCTTTGCTTTATGTTGCAGGAATTGGGATTTATCACCAAATGTTTCTACATACTGGTATGGGGACAACTTCATTTTAGAAAATATGTTGGAACCTGGTTAATATGTGTAAGTTTTGTAGGTTAAGATCACAGGAGATATATGTGAAAAGTCCTTATTAGACAGTATTCTCTCCTCTTGGCCCAATATAGCTGACACTTCACCCACAAGGTGACTCCAGATAAAGGATGTACAGTGACCGTAAGTCAAGTTCTTGGGTCAGAAGTCATGGTCATAGCAAACTGATGTAAAATTCCTTTTCTTTTGACTGAACAAGTTTTGCTCAGACTTTATTTGTTGAAGATTAAAGATGTGCAATGATTCAGAACTATTTAATTTTTTCAAGTCAGAGGTTAAGGTCAAAGCAAAGACTTTTAGTAATGACCTATATTCAAGCAAAGTCCTTATGTCTGGTTCTTTTATCATTGGAATTTAATACCCGGTAAATTCCTATATCATTTGTGTATGTGTATAATACCTAGCATAGGACATGTATTGTGACACATTGGTAGAGTTTTCCATATTGGTATTTGAAAGTTTTATTGACTCATATTTTTAGTTACACTTTAATTTGTTATGTTTCATTCTTTTCCAGGAGGGCATTTCTATTTTAATGGGACTGTCATACAATGGTAAGGATAAAAATGGCAACATTTTGTGGGACGGCGTGTCAAATGTAAAACTCTATCAGCAGGAAACGAGCAGCACATTCCGTGAAGCCATAGAGGCCTTCAACTATAACACAAACAAGTGGATGTTTAGGTGAATAGCCTTCTAACTTCGAATAAACATGTATTAATATTAATATATTAACTGATATTATATTAACTGAAACCCATAACAAAAAAGGTTGGGGTGTGAAGGGGAAAGCTATAGGTATCGTCCAGATACTATGCACATTTTACTCAATTGTTATTTATGTTTAAAGTTGGACAGTTGAAACAAATCACATTTTAAGGCAATACCAGTGAGTTTTCTTGTTTTTTGTGCTTTTTCTTATGCTATTTCTGCCAATGAGTATATTTTGGGATGAATGTCAAGCCCAGCTATGACCTAGTTTGAAAATAAAAATGAAAAGATCAAGGTAATAATTATAGATTTGAATTTTCTGGATGGGGAAAATAAAAATATGTAAGAATTTTGTTTTAATGCAAGCTTGGAGTTCCAATGAACAAGCTATTGAATTGATGTGGTCTGAAAGTACCTGTAAACATCTTGGTAGTATAGATGCGTGATGATCCCGTCATCAGGTGGATCCTCCTTCCTCGGTTGTTTTTGCGCTGTCCACTACAACCTCCAGAGGTGCGCCAACTGGGGTGATCAGCTCCCAGTCCGGGACCATCCAGCTATCCGCCTGTGAACTGATCTTACATTCACAATTGTTTCTCACTGTCTTCCCCACTGTCCCTCTCTTCTTCTCCACAACCATAGCGATGCTATTTCTGCCTCTCTGCTTAGTCGCCCTATGAGCTGTCTTCTTTCCAACCCAATAACTAAGATGACTCTCAGGGCTCGCCACAAGGATTGTCCAACAAAGCCCCGCGCGCCAACCTCCACTGGAAAACACCATACTCTCCACCCTCTCTCCTGACAAATCTGCAACAAGCTTCTGATATTTTCCCATTTTCTGCTCATATGCATGTTATATATACATATATGTATGTTACATGGAAATTTTCATGTTTATACAGTCTTAATATTAACAGTTAAGTGAGTACAACACTGGTAAGGCCAAACAAAAAAATAGGTTTGTTTCCGCTTTCCCGACCGACCTTAACTTAAACTCGCCGACCCAAAAAAAATTTCCAAGTTTTTTTTGTAAATTTCCGTTTTTATCCAAATTTTTTTTTTTTTTAATTTTTTATTCGGTTTTAAAATTTATTGTGTCCTCTAAATTTAAGTCGTAAAAACTTTTATAGAACTTATTTAGATGTCATCAGTGTTGTGTTTGTTATTTACAAATGGCATGTCGTGCCAGTTGAGTTCGAGAAATGTTCCCACCAGCCGGGGAAAAAGTTCATCCGACTCTAATTTTTTTCAGCCTGAAAGCGGAAACAAACCTATTTTTTTGTTAGGCCTAACCTAAGGAGGCTGGGTGGTCTACAAATTACCCATGGGGACTGCTGGAGATGATTTCTGTAGTAAAAAAAAATATCATTGTGTATTTTAGTAAATCCAAGTATTTTAGCTTTAGAATTTTGATGTTTTTCTATGTCTTAATATACAGAGCTCTTTTTTTAAAGGAGATAAATATAGTCTAAAAATGACCATGATCACCCAGCCTTCATAAACACGTGTAATATGTAACAAAAGGACTCTGGTTATAATTGCTTTATGTGTTAAACTGTCGACCTTTTTTGTCCTGTTTAAATTGGATAATATAGAAGAGTGTTTAGAACTGATCTTTTTATATTTACAGTTACATTTACAGAAGACTACAGTTTCTAGGTAGCAAGTCATTATCCCAGGCAGTGACCCTGTCATATCTAGCCATGTGGCATGGACTAGCGTCCGGCTATTATATGAACTTCTTCCTAGAATTCATCATGGTCAACACAGAAAATCAGGTAATATTTATTAAAAAAAGAAGTGTGATGAAATATTTGTAATTGTCAAAAAAGTATTGAAAATTATCCTTGGTATTTCCAACACTGTTAAGCTTCATCATTACTCAAACATCTTGTATATCATAAAATGTAAATTATATGACTCTTTCTTGAATGATTTATGAATGGGTCCAATTTTAAAAGTCTACTACTTTACATCTGTTGGAAACTGTCTGTGTATAAAGTAAATTTTGTCTGTTTTGCTGAGATTTGAACTCTTTGATCATTAATTGCTATGTTAAGGTGTGTTACTTAGCTTTGTCTGGATCTACAAGTTTAGTTTGCGAAATCAATTCGAAACATACTGAAATTTCTTTTCAGATTATGGTGCTGGAATATAGAATACTTCTTTTACATGAAGTGAACAGATCTCCAACTCTACAACCATTCCTTTGGCTGGTCAGAAGAATTCTGCTAACCTTCTCCATTAGTTATGCATTAGTCAGCTTTTGTATGTTAACCCACGACAAGTATTTACAGGTAAGGTCTCATTTGTAACCCCTCTTATAAGCTGTTTACTTTTATGATGGCTAGATGCACCAATACATTATTTAATGGATCTATAACTTAAGTATATTTTTGGATGTATGATTTCACAAGTAAGAAACTGATATACCATAGCTGTTATTGGCATTTTGTTGATAATCAATTTTTTTTTTTAAATTGTGGTTTTTTTTTTAAAGAGCTTAAATTCAGTCTCTTACTAGTTTAATATACTATGTAGATAAACCAAAAGAAAGAGAAATTTTTCAAAATGAATGTTATTGGGTAAAGGGGTAAGGGAGAGGCAGAGATGTTTTGATGAGGCATTGATATGTATGGGATTTTTTAAAATTTCCGATAAGCTTTGTTCAGGAATTACATGTACATCCAAGCTCATATACACCCGGTAATAAAAGGTTCTGTGAAGAAAAGATGTAGTGAACACTTCTCTCTCTCTTTAATTTCTTTCAGATCTATTCCTCTGTCGGATATGTAGGCCATGTGGTGTATTTAGGATTCCCTCTTGTTTACTTGGTACTGATCAGGTTATTCAGAGCACCCAAAAAAACAGACAGGTAAATCATATTTATACTTTTAATTTAATATAATGTGTTCAGATATAAAGGATATGTATCTTGGGAGCATGTTTCTCTAGACATCTCTTGTATGGCTAACAACTAAACATGACTATTGTGGATAAAAAATATCAGTATGATATGTATTTTGACATCTATACCACAGGGGCCAAGCCCGTTTTAACATTAATTTCAATCGAAAGGGGTCGAACTCCGACCCAGATAAAAAACTACCAGCTCACTTCAAAAGCCTAATAAATCAATTAATTTTTTAAACACATCTTGTTTGTGGTTTGTAATGAGTCTGTTAGTCTGTTGTCAGAGAGTAGTTTTATTACCAAACACTTCTAGGCTATTCAATGCATAGATATTTTAATAAAACTTGGATAAATTATACATCCATATAATTCGTTGATACAATCAGTGCAAGTACTTTTAAACTGTTCTTTATGATTTCAGCAAAGCCCAGTGAAAGAAGTTCAATAAAGGAAGATTTACAACCAGCAATTAGTCAGGGTTAATTAACTTATTCAACATGGCTGACTTTTTTACCCTGATTTTGTATTGATATTATTTATTATTAATACTTTAATACTTTAATGTTTCCAGATAGAGTAATCAACACAGTGATTGCTTGTTTAACAGCTTATTCATCATGAATGGGATTATTGTTTGATTTTATTTATCCTTTCATTGAATAATAGTATAATGATTGTAAAATGACTGATATTGGGAAGTTTTCGCTCAGCAATTGGTCTCTCTCCGCCGTTGTTTGTTTTCCTGTTGTGTGTTAACAATTTTACATTTTTAAATTCTTGAAAGCAACAAGACCAAAATATGCCCCCCTCCCCCCCCCCCCTCCCCCCCCCCCAAAAAAAAAATTCCAAATTTTCAAAAATCTTTTCTTCTCCCACACATTTGGTGAAAAAATTAAATGCATAATTATGATTTCTATGAAGCTAATTACCAAAACTGTGAAATTTATGGCCCCTCAGTCTGGGGTTCAGACCCTAGGATGGAGCCAATATGGCTATATGGTAAAATGTAAAAGTTTTTCGAAAATCTTCTTTTCTACTCCCATATATATACTTGTATTTGATATTTGAAAAAACTAAATACATGGTTATGATGTCCACAGAGTCATTTACCTAAATTGTGAAATTCCTGTTCAGGCTCTAGGACATGACCAGTATTGTCATAATAGTGAAAATATATGAAATTTTATTTATACCAAATCTTCTCTGTCACATATATCTTTGAGAAAACTAAATGCGTTGGTGTGATATCCATAAGATCTTTAATTTTGAAATTCATGGTCTCTGAGTAAGGGGTTAAGGTCCTTGGGTGGGGCCAATATGGCCACAAAGTGAAAATGTATTAACTGGAAATATTGATTTAAATATGTGTTCTATTTAAGGAAATCCTTCAATATCCTGTGCATAATATACTTGAGAACATGAGACTCCCTGACATGTCAGTCAAAGGGCTATGGTACTCAGGTGACCATCAAGGCCTGTGGGCCTTTTGTTTCACATAAGTACAAAATGAATTGGGGGGGGGGGTTATTTTGGACTTGGGAACCCTCGGCATGTTTAGGGTGGTTCCAGAGAGGGAGGTTGGGGGGGTCCTATAAAAGTCCTGAGTTTTAGAGACCTAACAAGTGAAATAACACCTCACATTATTCCGACTTTCAGATAATGATGTCGCAGGCATCTGAAGTTATATTTTTCTTATATTGTAGAAAATATATACCCTCTACCTAATAATATGTCTTATTAGGTAGAGGGTACATATTTTTATTATGAGAAAAATATATAACATCAGGTGCCTGTGAATGGTGTAGTGTAAAACATAACTCTGAGTACCTTTCTTTGTACAAAAGTACAAAAACCTGAATGAATTGTCCATAATGGACTGGTTTCCAAATAATTATATCCATTTCTTTAGTTATAGAATTAATTCTAAAAATTAATCCCTTTCTTATATTAAAAGTAATATGCACAAATTTTTAGTGAGTAATTGTTGCCTTGACAACGGGAAGAGAACTCTTATTTCATCACCAATGAATTTCGTGAAACTGTATGCAGATCTTATCACCACATATGACATATCTGCAACAGCTACCACCACTGTTAAAATGTACTCTGTAGTGGACATTTTTTATGTACTTGCTCATATTACATTAGCTGCAATAATGTAGCCCTCTCCCAATTTTTTTTTTTTTGGGGGGGGGGGGGTTAGTAAACATCAGATATAAAAAATCTGAGAGGGCTACATTATTGCAGCTAATATTACATATCCTTAAATTTATAAGATTTCATTGGCAAGTTTGTAAGGAAAAATGTACCGGTGTATATCAAACTTGCAATATTCAGTTTTTTCAAAAGGGGAAAGAATTTAATTGAATGCTGTGTATCTTATGTCTTATCAGATATCATAATATACATTTTTTCCTTCACTTCTCCTGAGTGAAATATGCACAATTTATAATAAAGAAATATATATGCTTATAAACTGTTTTTGTTCATGAAAGTTTTTTGTCTTTTTTTTTCATTTTTATACATGATGACGAAATATCTTTCTTTATACCGGTAATAGTCATGTATGAACGGTAATTAAACATCTCATATTAATTATCATAAGAGATTTCTCAATTCATAGAAGTGCAGGCACGTAGCATCGTTTTTGAAAGTGGGGGGGCCAGACTCATCCAAAAAATCTTGACAAGCAAAAAAAAAAAAAAACGGAAATTTAAAGTTTCCCTAAAGTTTCCCTAAATCTTCAAAATCCTCATTACCTTCTTTTCGTATCAATTTTTTACAAACTCCCAAAAAAAGTGGGGGGGGGGGGGGCAACTCCATGATAATTCAATTTTTTATATGTAAATTTTAAAAAATTTGTTGCTGCGAGAAAAAGTAGGGGGGGCCAGGCCCCCCTAGCCCCCCCCCTGATGCTACGTGCCTGAAATGACCCATGTTCAAGAATAATGTACCAGTATGAACTTTGTCTTTGATGATGAGGTATACGCCTCATTACCCATTATTTCGCCTACACCTGTGTTTGGACGGAAAGTACCTGTTACTAAAAATAGTTTCAGATACCTAGCTGTCGCAATATGATTTTTGAAACATAGATACTGATTTTATAATGGTGTCTGTAACAGCTGATTTGTCATAAATACGGAAAACTGTGTTTATAATGTCAGTTGATTATCTGAACTGTGATAAGTCGGAGCAAAATGCAATGGAACTAAGTCTAAATAGCTAGAGTACATGTAGGCCTATGATCTGTTTATATTGGGTATGCTCATACTCAGACAGAATTAAACAAGATATTTAAAAAATAAAAACCCAGAAGATTAGATACATGTAACTTCATCTATCAATTGTTTTCATGTCACAATTAAGTGAAAGAATATTTACTACTTGATGGATTCCATCCAGCAACCACAAAATCAAAAAGACTTCTGCTTTACCACTAGGCCACACATCTAACACTTTCAGAAGATGTGGTTACAATAATACCTCTGAGAAATTTTTAGGAATGCATCTTTAAAATGAATTTTGAAAGTTCAAAAATATATCTTTTAGTTGCCATATAATAGCTAAGTGAAAATAAATAATGGAGCACTTTTTCAACTAGATTTAGTATATTTCTAGTATAGAAAAAAATAATGGGAATTCTTTTTAATCTATAGAAGTCTATCTTTTAATCTGGTTTCTAGAATAATTTTCATTAACTGGGGGACAGCATCGACATAAAAATACAAGAGAAAAAAAAGTTCGGGCTCGTCCGGGATTTGAACCCGGGACCTCTCGCACCCTAAGCGAGAATCATACCCCTAGACCAACGAGCCATGTGATATTTATGCTGTAAGCGTATATAGAAAGGCATTTATTTATTTTCAAGCGTTTCTTCGACGTAGAGTTTCGATCAATGACCCACAAAAGTAAATAAGCGTAGGTTACTGTCTTCCTCCTTCACCAAGACAGAAAAATGGCATGGACAGCCAAACAAATGCTGCTTGCAGTGATGATGGTCATCACGGGCTCCATAAACACTCTGTCGACGAAGTAAGTGAGAATACGATGTACTGTAACTAAACATAAATCGACTCTGTAAAACTGTCGTGTTATATCGTCTGAACCCGAAAAAAATACCGCATTTTTTCTATTTTCGGTTTGCAGTATCTTCCCGGTTCCTACCTTTATTAATTCATTTATAAATTCATGTTCTTAAAAACTATTTTAGGGGTTCTAATAGTGTTCGATTAGATAAAAATAGTGTCAAAAAGCTTCACAAGAAAAATGTCATCGGCACGTGACCCGTATAAAAAAGGGGGGGGGGGGGGCAAAGAGGCAGGAGCTCGTCACGATATGCATTTATGTGTTTTATACATTATGTTTTATTCTGTAAAATACGTAAGTAAAAGTACATGTAACGTTACATGTATTTTATTTTACATCGTCAATGTTGGGGGTGTTAAGCAAACACAGAATAAATTTTTATATTTATAAATGATTGAAGAAAATGTGCTGCATAAATATCTTACAAAGTTTAGTAGGATAGGAGGAATGAGATACTATGAATGAAAAAAAAAATATTGCTGGTCAGGGAGTCAAACCTTGGACCTGTACAACTTTAGTCAGGAGCTTGTCCACTTTGCAGTAGCTATCCATGCATGTTAATATATCAATGGTCAATTCATATTGCCCTAACTTTATCATTCCTCCTTCTGTAACTTCTGAAAGATTTAGGATTTCATAGATCAACATGTCACAACTGAGAATCCAAACAAAATATGTGGAGCTACATTTTACAGACTAATTGTCACTGTTACTGGTTTAGTTTAACCACTGGTACATGTACCTGCCGGTTTACCCTGACTAAGTCCAATTCATGGCATGTAGGCTATATCACATGCAATGTGTATAATTTTAACTTTCTTGGGAAAAGAGTGGTTGATATACTTCAGAAAAATGCAGTTGCAATAGGTTTGATTAAAAAAAAGCTGTAAATTATTGATCATCAATTGAATATTGAATAAATTATTTATTACTCAAACAAAAAATCATTCCTCTCTCCTTTTTTAAAAATAGTTTTCACCCTAAACAGCTAAAGACACACCATAAGTTCACCTTGTTGTAGGGAATTATTAATCATATTCATATTTGCCTGAACAAGGAACCTGATGGACCAATTGATGTAGGAGAGGAGGAATGATCAAATATCAATGAAAATTTTGGTATATGTCTGGACTGGGATTTGAACCAGGGGCCACTGCAACTCTATGGTTAAGAGTCTTGCCACTGAGCTTACCAAAGTCAATTTTGTCCCAACTACTACATCAGTTTTGAATGTAATTTTGTGCCAAATATTATTGATACAGTTCCTTTAATCACAATGAATCTATTGGGTTCTTCTTATGTTTTGTAGATGGGCAGATCGGCAGTCGGCTGAAGGTAGAGATGGTAATGTTCATTCCTTTGATCATCCATTTTTACAGGTAAAGGAAAGCCGTTTTGATGCATGTAGTTTTTTCATGATAACCAAATTTTCCTTAGAAAAAGTTAGTTTTGTTGCGCATATTTAACTTCCTGTTCACATTGTTGCAACTAAAAGTGGGGCATTGAAGTTAAAATGTATTTTTTATGAGTTTTTCGTCTGTTTAAAAAGAAATACCAGTAATGTAATTTGTTCTTAAACTGTTTATTTATTCAGGCAGTTGGCATGTTTTTGGGGGAATTTTCCTGCCTCGTAGTCTTCCAGATAATCAAAACATACAACAGAGTCCGACGCCCCAATCAGGAACAAAACCTTGGGAACCAGAGCTTTAATCCCCTGATATTTCTGCCCCCGGCTCTCTGTGACATGTGTGGGACATCTCTTATGTATGTGGGACTCAATTTAACATACGCATCAAGCTTCCAGATGTTGAGAGGTAATGGAAGAGATATTTACGGTATTAGACTGAAATAAGGCTACTGCAGAAATGCACATGAAAGTTGTGACCAAAAAACTTTATAGTCAATGAATATTTGCAGGTTTTAGATATGTATGATGTGAAAGATTTTTGATAACCTATCTGAGTATAATTTATTTTTAAGTTGTTCAGGTCTATTTTGCTCAACTTTTAGGAACAAAATTGAATTCCCCATCTTTTGACCTAAAGCTAAAGTAATCCAGGGCTTAAAAAAACAAAAAAAAAAAAACAACCAGTTTATGAGTAAGCCTTCTAAAGGAAATCTCTGACAGTGGCACATTAAAAATATATATGGATCTCTTGCTAATAAAACATGTCTCAAAATAAGTAAAAGTGATAATTTTATTTGTTTACTGATCATTGATGTATGTTTATATGAGCATTTTTTATAATGAGTCAATTTCACATATTTGTTAATGATCAATTAATTTAAAAAAGATATTTATACCCCTCACAAACAAAGATTCAGGTGGGGGGGGGGGGGGGGGTTGGTTATATAGGAATAACCTTCACCTTGAATCAATCGTCTCTGCTCCATAACTTCTTTCTTTTGGAGAAACATGGGAGATTCTTACTACATACAAAGATTGCTTAATATGACCTGAGGGTGTTCCATGATTTTGATTCAAGGTCTTTTGGGTAAGTTCAAGGTCACTGGAAGGAAAAGTCATGTCCAGACTATTTTTTTTTTTTGGAAAAAACATTGGAAGTTTTCACACAAAGATTGCTTATGACCTGAGGATGTGTCATTATTTTGAACCAAGGTCATTTTGTGGAAGTTCAAGGTCATTGTTTGAAAAAAATTCATAAAATTTGTCTATGTCATATTTTGTAGTGAAAAATGAATAGAAGCTAACAATTGCTAGTGACCTGTTAATATGTCCTTACCTTGAGCTGTGGTAATATGTAGAAGTTCAAGGTCACTATAAGAAAAATAGTGCATTCGGTTTTCTCCAATAGAGAAATACTTGGGTTATTATATTTTCTTAGTAGGGGTATCATTTGTGAGCTTGCTCACAGTACCTCTAGTTGATATTGTGCAAAAATGAAATTACATGTTTAATATTCATTGTAAGGCAAGAACCAATGTATGTGAAAGTATGTTTATATAGTAGATCTGATGACCTTTATACATTCTGTTTATTGCTGCTTAGTTATGGCTTTTAATTGATTGGCATTAAATTGCTGGATTTAAAAATCATTATTAATTACAAAAAAATTTGTTTGGCTTTTGAGTTCAGAATCCAAAAAAAAAGCTGGAGAAATTCTGAATTCTGAAACCCATTTCAAATTGTTAGTGATAGTATAAAGGAACCACACTGTAAATTAAAAAAAAATGTTTCCTGACTGTGCCTTGTAGAAATCTGATGATTTCCTTACCTTGCAGTTTTATATTTTTTGCTCATTAAACATAATAAGATGACACCATAACCAGGGTTCCATAACCAGGGTTGATGGAAGACGGGGGTGAATTTTCACTGCTTTAATGACCAGTATTGCCTGCTTCAGTATCTTAATTATTAAAAATAATACATGTATTGCTGTCACTGGCAGTGTGGCATCGTCTATTATCTTCATTTGAACATTTTCTGCTTCACCTCTGAATCTTTTCCAAACTTATGTCATCTTTATTAGGTGCGGTCATCATCTTCACGGCTCTTTTGTCCGTTGCGTTCCTTGGATCCACGATTCGTAAGGTGATGTGGACGGGGATCTTCATCATACTGGTGGGCCTGGCATTAGTAGGGGTGTCTGATATCATATTTGGAAATACTGGTGCTCAGACAGACACCAATGGAATTATTGCAGGTAAACTGATCGGTCACTTTTAATGAAATCATATCTAATAATATTCAAGTACCAGTACATGCATCTTCAAGGCTTGCTTTTGTTGTCAGTTTGTCCTAGCTGCAAATGTACAACTGTAGTCAAAATGTCTGTAGACTTTTGTATTGGATATTTGCATACCTATACCTTAACATGCAGATGTTAAGGTATAGGATTTATACCGTAAATTAAAAACTACTTGATATTAATGCAGTTTTTCTTGCCCACTAAATTCCAAGTTTTCTGCATGTGAGGAACTGTAGCACTTGAATATTTCTATAGAGCTACACATCTCCAGCTATTGTTGTCATTGATCATTGATTCAGTGCAATGCCAATTTTTTTTTTTACAGGTGATCTCCTCATCATTATGGCCCAAATCATTGCTGCTGTACAGATGGTGTATGAAGAGAAGTTTGTCACACGCTACAGTATACCAGCCATGCAGGCTGTTGGTTGGGAAGGTAATTAATTCAGTAAATTGCACTGTAGCATTCGGTCAAGAATTAGAAAGTATGTAATTTTTATACACAATGTACAATCATGTACAATCAAACCTGGTTATCTCAAACTCCTTTGGACCAAATGTTTAAGTTTGTGAGATACCAGAGAATTCAAGATACATGTAATTAGGTAAAAATACTTTAAGAATACCTGTTAATGGTTCGCACTTCCCAATCAATTTATATTACTATTCACTGGGGTTCAAGGTATTGATGTTCAAGATACTATAGTTCAACTGTATCTATCCTTTTCAGAGAGAGAAATGTTTTACCTTTGATTGTGTACCAGTTATCATAAATCTGAGATAAAAAGATGTGTAGCTTTAAACCTTGAACATAAGCTAACACATATGGTCATATTATATTACATTGATAGGTACTGTATTGTGTACCAATGCCAGAGCTAAAATAAACATACAGAAATAAAATAAAAAAGATTTGATTTTTTTAAGGAATAGGTAACAGAGTACATAAGTTATCAGAGATATGATTGATCCCATGGTTGTAACAACTATCTATTTCTTTATTTGCAGGATTTTTTGGGTTCATCGTCCTGGGAATTTTGAACATCATTTTCTTTTACATCGATGCTGGAGCCTTCAGCAAGTTACCAACTCATAAATTAGAAGACCCAATAGATGCTTTTATACAAATTGGAAATAACTGGAGGATTCTGCTAGCCACAGTTGGTAAGTTAATTAAAAATGATGAAATAAATCAAGGGAAAAAAAAACCAAGTATTTTAATCTGTAATTAATTGATTTAAAAAGCAATATACATATATTTTAATTCCCTTCCTTGTATTTTTTTTTTCTGTTCGTTTCCAGGAAACGTTGTTAGTATAGCTTTCTTCAACTTTGCTGGGATTAGTGTAACTAAAGAACTGAGTGCGACTACACGCATGGTGCTAGATAGTGTGAGGACCCTGTTCATCTGGCTGATCACGCTCTTCCTGGCTTGGCAGGACTTCCAGATCCTCCAGCTGGTCGGCTTCGTCATCCTGCTGTCAGGGATGTGTCTGTACAACAACATCATCATCGTGCCCGCCTTCCGGTACTGTCAGGAGAGGAGGAGGGCCGGGCGCCACATGACGCAAGTCGGAGGGGAACACGAAAGACTTGTCAATGACACAGCGTCAGGTTTGTGGAGATTTATGTGCGATTTAACATGTTTAAATGGCGTATATAAGAGTTTCTTGCAGTTTCTCGGTCACACAAAGAATATCCCAGATGGTATTTTCAGTGCAAGTGAAGTGAGGTTACTTTGAAAAATTTTTATTTAAAAAATGGGATATTGATTTGAGTCTGTCAATTAGGCCCTTGGTCTGTCTGTTATTCTGTCAGTGTGTAACATTTATGTACTGGTACTTATAATTGCATGCTAAATAACCTTAATAGGAGCCACTTGTGAAATGTAAACTTATATACATGTATATTGATTCTGTGTTTACACAGATTATTCATCAATATATAATTTGATTGTAAACTGTTTTCTTTCCATCAGGTACAGGTGGATTCCAAGATCCTACAGCTACCTAGACGTCTTAGATGTCTTAGAGACAGAGGAAATTCAGAATTCCGTGGAATGATTTTCCTCTAAATTGAAATGTTCAATTCTGTGATATTTAAAAGAGCTAGGACCTCTTGTTCATAGTTTGTGTATTCATACAATTTCACATACCCAGTATATGTTTATTCACGCCTATACAAATTTACATTCATTGTTAATTTGTTATCTTTGTTAATTACTTACTACTTGTTTTCTTAAAATTTGAGTTCACTTTTGTAACTTTAAGGGAAAAAATTGTGTCCATATCTGCAAATTGTTAAATGTACATACGGAGTGCATTGTAAATGTACATGTATATTAGCTTATGTGTTAGTTTCAGAGTCAAAAGTTTTAATCACTAAACTTTTTAAGTATTTTTAAAAATCGTCATAAATTTTATAGCATTTTAATTTCTTATTACAAGGGTATTTCTATTTTTAACATCATTTTATATCATTCACATCTTATTAGCATCAGATCTCGCAATATTTTTAATTAATCTTTAACAATTTCAAAATTGCTGGTACTGATTTGTATTTACAGTGTAATTTATTACAGTAGTTTGGTGACTATGCTATTTTCAAATTGTTGTTGTCAGAACAATTGTTGTTGAAAGCAGTGTTTGCAAGTTTTAAAACCATTTTGTAACATAGATATCTTTATACTATTTTTAGAATTGTTTTAGGTTATTAAGCTACCTGGTAGATGTCCCCGGCAGTAGAAATTTTTTTTTTCTTTCACACAAGTATAAGGGACTAGATTTATAGGGGAAAATATCTTTTTTGTCAAACAGGTCACGAAAAATAGCAAAATTACAATGGCTTTAAGGAAGCTATGTTTGTAAGTGTCAGGAAAAAGTGGAATTTTATAAGGAAGTCCAATACAAGGCAAGCCACATAAAGGTAGAAAGAGAGACTTCAGTTAAACATGATACATTGTAAGCTAAGAAGACTGAGTGAAAGACACAATGCATGAGGAAGTTTTAAATTTTAAATCATTTTTACAAGACATTTAAATCTCTAGATTATGAGAATATTTTATAAATGTATGTCTCACTGATGTGTTAACTTTAATGGAGCATATCCAACAGCTCAGTATAATTTTCTTTTTCAGTAAATTCAGCATTCAGTATTATATAATGGGTTCTTTCTTTTTTTTTTTAACTTTTTCATTTTTGGCCCAAAACCAGTTCATTATATTTTTTGTTGTTCAGACAGGTTGATACAGATAAACATGTTGGTCCCATAATATTTCATGTAACATTACTGTGTGTACATTATGAAAAATTTGACTGTTGTATATTCAAGTTGTGACCACAAGATTGTCAACCCATTTTTCTTTGCTATTTTATTAATTGAATGTAATCATTTTTGTGGTTGTAGTTCTATTTTCAAAAAGAATATTTCAGAAACCAATGACAGTTTTTGCTTCAAGACCATGGACTTAGAATAAATAAGTCAATAAAGTAATTGAGAATGATCGTTAGAGTACTGAAACAGTAGTGATGTCACAAGTACTCTTGTATATATTGTAAATGTAATAAACTAGGAATGGCAATATTGTTTATAGATGACTAAGTTGGAAACAATATGTGTATTTTCATGTATTTAATTATTATTTTAAAAATGAGAATAAATATATTTTCATATTTTACGGCATTTTGTTTCATTATGCAATGGTAAAGTTTTGTCAAAAACTATCCAATTTGTCAGATTGTGAACGGGCCAAAGTGATGAATTTCCAATACGTGAAATCATGTAAAGGATTTGGGCCGCCGGTGATTCTTAATTCTGTCATAGTTTTATTGTTGTTTTTTTTTTTTACATCTTGGAATTTGATGCACGTGATAAATTCCTGTCAGTACAGAGAAAATATTCATTTATTTTACATTTTAGTATGTCCCCTGTAGATTCCATAAAATAGAGTAGAAACGTATTGGACAACTCCAGGGAACGCATTAGACGAAGTGGGGGGGGGGTGTCATTAAGTAATAAATTCACTGGAGGAGTTGATGTTTTAAAATCTTGGTTTAAAATCACGACAGAGCTTTGTCAAATTTGCACGTTTCCATAACTATCCAAATTTAACACTTCCTCATTGGGCTCTCTGAGTTGTTTTTCTTGAGCTCTCGCGTGTTTAAAGCTATTAAGCACTCAGAAAAATATAACCCACAAAAGTCGCAGCAGTTCGTTAGTGTGAAAATTACCTTTACAACAGGGGCGTGATATCCAGGGTGGCGGTGGCAGCAACCCCCACCCCATTTTTTTTTCTCGATACGGGCATTTTTTATTTTACAAATAAAAAATATTTTGAACGTACATGTCCTCCATTTTTTTTTGAAGGTGATGTTAATTTGATATTTCAGTGAAAATTAACAAATACATTTTAGATAAAAATTTAAAGATACTACGCACTGCCCCACCCCCACCCACCCACTCACGCACACTTTGAAATAAACAATGTTTCGTGATTTTATCGGGCACTAATCCAACTTAATCCCAAAAGAAGATGTGAATAAGGTGTGTAAAATGCCTATATGATAAGGTACTGTAAAATTAAAATGTCAACAACTCTAATAATTTTATTTAGAAAATCATTCAAAACAATATATATTTAACACAAAATCGATTTGTAACCCTTAAATATGTTAAATACTTGTAATATGTTGATATAAACTGTCGTATGCATATCGAAAACACCAAATAGTTACATTTTAGAATTTCAATGTCTTTTCTTGTAAAGTGAGGGTCTGAGCTCCATATTTTTGTCATAGCCTGAATAAGGTCTAATGGAAATCAAACCGATTTCAATCGACAAAAACGTGGAGAGATAACTAAACTTTAAAACTATCATTTTGTATCCCAACAATTGAGCTTTTTGGAAAAATAGACAATACCATAAAGTGGCCAACGTCGCATGTAGCATTTAACAAACACATTTTGTTGTGATTGAAATGACTTGAGCACCAGACATAATTTAAGGTAACCATATAGAACTAGGCTTTTATAGGTTCTGGGTTTGGTACCACCAAGATTTTAGAAGTTTTTTTTTTCTTATAGTTTCTTAAAATAGTCTAAACTGTATATAGTTAGAAATTTCATTTTGAAAACTTGTACTATACCATTATTAAATTGCGCTGTCTTACTCTCCTATCATCTTAAAGAGAATCAATTTTTGTATGCTCAGCGTCTACCCCAAATTGCCAAAAAATAAATATTTCTCATAGGTGAACTAGATAGGAAAATCAAGTGATTATCATAAAATCATCCTGATTTGATATTTTTATACATAAAATAATTACTGGATTAATCAAAAAATCACCCTGATTGGATATTTTCTTTATGTAAAATAATTTTTGGATTAATCATAAAATCAACCTGATTGGATATTTTCTGTGCACGGTGTCCAAAAAAAATTACAGTGTGTACTACACATAGGATCAAGACATAAATAGAACATTAACCAAACTATTTATAAGCTTTGTTTACACTATAAAACATTAAGAAGTGTTTGATGTGGCAAAATTCCACTGTGGAGTGCCCGTGTGAAAATTATTTGGAAAAAATATATTAAAATCAAATACGCAAGATACATATATTGGGAAACGTTTCATTTGGTTCGCGTAGCTAATTTTAAAGCACAAAATGATATTTACATCTTGTGATTTGAATATTAGGAAAAGAGAAAAAGATGATGCTATATTGAACTGCAATTTTTTTTTCTCAAATACAATTAATAAATCTTGAACACGCCGATGAAGTGTTCAGCTACTGAGCTCGGGTGATGTACAGAGTAAATAAGTGGTCAAAGTAAGCAAATATACAAACACTATACTAAAACAAGTCCCACGCGGAAAACAAGTCCCACATAAGTCTGACGCAAGTCCCTCTATACAATAATTATTGATTATGATTAAATTAACATTAATTTGATATCATATATATATATATATATATATAGATATATATATATATATATATATATATATATAGATATAGATATAGATATAGATATATATATATATATATATATATATATATATATATATATATATATATATATATATATATATATATATATGATATCAAATTAATGTTAATTTAATCATAATCAATAATTATTGTATAGATATATATGTATATATATATATATATATATATATATATATATATATATATATATATATATATATATATATATATATATATATATATATATATATATATATATATATATATATATATATATATATTTTAAGCTTGTTCCTTTCTTTTCCAAAATCTATACAATATTTTACTGATGTTCAGAAATGTTGTTACAAATAGAAATTAATTAAAACATGTGCCTTAAAAAATTAACAAAGACTGATCCTAATCCCCACCCCATCCCTCAATTTATTTTGTATGGTAATACACCGACCATGGACCGAACCGTTTATGATTTATTTATGGGGTCGAAACGTCTCGATACCTATGCTAGAATCACCGCACAGCCAATCGGATAATCTCGCCCTCACGCGGTAGCGTGCTATGAAAAAGTATGAGAAAATCCGAAGTAATCTGATAAATAAACATCGGGATCGAAATTCTCTGCGTTGGTAAGATATATTTTTTTTAGACTTGTTAATGATGTTTTATTATAACTAATTTAAATCTCGCAGTTACAAACACTCATAATTTTAGATTGCTAGATATTCATTCTTGAGTATCAGATTTAAACATTTTTTTGTTTTATACAGATAGCAATTAAAATGAAGCTAACAACATCCTTAAACTTTACGCGCTAGTCTGAAGGATTTTACACCTTATTGTGTGGACACTACTTAATTAAAAGGTACATAAGGTATTTCATTTTATTTGAGTATAAAACTAAGCACTACGTAAACAACAGGAATAATTTTCTCTCAAATCTGAAAAAGATTTTGTGAGCTCAACAGGTCGAGTGCTGTGTTCAAAAGCTGCAGTGTTAATACAATGTATTCTCTTTTGAGAAGTGGACAGGCATAGCCTACATCCAAGTAGTCCACTTCTCAAAAGAGAATACAATGTTAAAAGTACATGTATCTTTGATAAGGGGTTCTTTTAAACGGTTCATGGTATGAGTAGTAACATATGAGTAGTAATTAAATTGCTATTTTTGGTCTATTTCTTAAAATAAACATTGTCATAAAAAAACCTGCATATAAATAGCTTTATCAAGAGATTCTGAATAGCTTAATAAAGCTTATTCAAGATATGGTGCATACCGGACCAACTCAACAGACCCACAGGAAAAGACTGATGGAATTACGGATTCCAATGAAGGGATCCTAGTTTCAATTTCCAGCCAAGCTCGCAAAGCGAATGTTGACATTACCACAAACTAGTAGAATGACATATAAACTGGGGGTGGTCCCCATTGCAATAGAAAAGAATCCACTTTTAATTAGAGGGTGTTACTATAAGCAGACAGTATTAAAATCTTAGTCAAGTTAATTTACTTTTATTACATGATAAAGATTTAAGGTGGTATGGGACAACTACATATTGTGATGTACTATTTATCGAAATAAACAATAAAATCAAGTGTAGTTTCTTTCCCCAAATTGTCACTTTAAAATAGCATAGCGCAGTTGGTTAGAGTACAAATCTGTAAGTCATGTGTTCAAGCCTCAACATGGATTTTAAAATTTTTACCATACTAACAATTTTTAAAACATATTTTTTGTTTAATATTGTAAAATTTGAAAATATTCTAAAATGGTGAAAGTATTTTAATTATAATGTACTTTAATCCATATAATATCAACAGACGTCCCATACCACCTAAATTAATTCAAGCAATCAAAATTTGATTAAATATAGATCATATTTTATGTAACATTTAAAACATAATCAATTTCTTATAAACTAGCATGTACATGTAGCGATGATAAAAGGTTTGTCCACATGCAAAGATCAGACAACATTTCCATTTCTCCTATTGTATCAGACACAAATAAAACTTTTTTTCTGAAAAAGAAAGAGTTTTGAAGAGCTAGGTTCTAGCCATATCCCCCTCCCAATGACAAATATATTTAAACTCACATTTTTCAAAGGTGCACAAAGTTGTTCACTTGTGAATAAAGCCTTAAATAATGTGAGAGTGAAAGCTTGTTCAGCAAATCCCAGTGAAAATAACCATTTTAAAATGACATGCATCCCATGAGTTTTGCCAGTCTTCTCAACTAAATGTGTCTATTATGTATTATCTACAAACACATATTGAGTCTGTTCAGTGTTTAATATAGATTTTGATATATTTGATTACATTATGGCCATTTATATTAAACTAGCATATGATATTAATAAACATACATTTCTCTAGAACTATTTTTTACTTTGCCTGAGAATTTTTATATTGATAAACTGTAGGTATCTCCAAGAAGCAAAATGGCAGAGAAGTCTTATACAATGGATGATCTTAGTCTAGTCAAGACGGAGGAAACGGTTCCATTAAAGAGGAGGTCCTCACAAGGTGACCAACCCTCAAGAGATAATGTAAGTGTGTTTCTTTTTGAATTTTATTTTCATTCTGACAGGATAGAATCTTATGAAGAATCAGTATTATGGGTTAGGAGGTGTAGGAGACCTCCATATTGGGAGAAACTCTCCAGTAAAAGTTGGCATACTTTCTTTCCTAATCTCATGTCAAACAGTATAGGGCAATAGGATAAAGCATCAGCTAGTACTGGTGATGATCTGATCTGCAAGTTGTTTTGAGATCAAACATTCTCCGGCTTTTACAAATATGAACCGTTTTAAAAAAGTAATTTGTGTTCAAATTATGTACAATTTGAAATTTTGAAACTGGGATTATATTTTATAAGATTATGTACTTATATTTAACGGTATTAATATCTTGATGTGTCCCTTATACCACCTTAATCTTTATTTACCCATCAGAAACATGAGCGTAGCTTTTGAAAACTAGCTGTCACAGAATTTTTTTTATCTTCTTTGAAATTTACCATTCTAACAGGAAGTCAAGTCTCCTGTGTTGAAGTTTTTGCTGGGAAGAGCAGATGCGGGAAATATCTTTGATTCTAATGGTACCGCTCCTCCAGTCCAGTCAAACAATGAGTGCCGTCATCGGATCTGTATGACAGAAGTGGCGCCTTCACACAGCAGCATTTTTGGAACTGGTAAATTTATGTTAATGATGCATAATTGTGTACAATACATGTAATTGTAATGCAGGTGTATGTGTGACTGTATGCATACTAAGCTTGGGTAAGCAATATGTGTATACATACTGTACATGTTTAGTTAGATGTACTTAATATACATGTACATTGTAGTACATTATCAGGTTTTAACACCATTTGTACGACAGTTTTAGAGTACAGTTGTGTAAGATTTTAACAAAATTAATACAAAATGAAGGCTGGCTCCAAATGCAATTATCTGTATTACCCTTTTTATTTGAAACACAGTTTGGCACTGTTTCTATGTGAGCTGAGAGGCCCACAGGCCTCTTGTGTAAGTATGGGTGGCTAATTTCTTAGTTATGCTAGCTAAGAATTATGATGTAGTTAATGGAAAGCCTCTAAATAACAGTTGTGGTTCTGAATTAGTAATTGCAAGCATCAATTCTTTCCTTTTTTCTGCAGAGAATAGGGAAGAATGGAAGCTCTCCATTAGCGAGTTTTCTTCTAAAAAGCATGGGAAGAGTAGCAAAGATCTGCCAAAGCGCATCAGGTAAGAGGGGCATCCATTGCGCAAGATTAAAAATACTAATAATTGCAAAGGTTACATTTTAAAACTTTGGACTCTCCAGTTCCCGATAAAAGCAGAATGCACTCTTGATTGAGATGTCACTCTTCATTTCTCAGAGTATAAAAGTGAAGTTCTGTCATTCAGATTTTGTTTATAAATGTATGTATCTACTCTTGATCTCATTAAGTGGTTAATAGTGTCACAATGATCACTTGATTGTACCATACATATAAATGGCCAGAGATATGAAGGCTTGTCACGAGGGTATGGCATGTAGTGGTACTGAGATATTATAATTATCAAAAACTAAGGAGTGTTTGTTAGTCACTGTACATAATTGTTTGCAAAGGACTATTAGATATTTGATTGTCTCAAATACATGTATCATAACAACAGTTTTTATAATGAGATGCATGCACTGAAGTTTTCATCACACTATATCTAGGAAAAAAAAAGGATTGAGCTGTTTAAATACCTTTTACATTTGCTAATCGAATAAATTTCATTGCTGCATGTCATCTGTTGTGGCCAAAGATGAACAAAAGATAAACATGAGACTGATATTTCCTAGAAACAGCCAGGCTGTCCATAACTGAATGCTGTATCAAACAGCTGTAGAGGGGGTGGACATCAATTGTGAAATCCACCTCCATCAGGCTCAAAAGTTTTTATACAAGTAGATTGATTGAACATTATGTAACATGCCTATACCATATAAACCTATAACTCAACTTCTTTTTCCACAATGGTCTATATTAGCTGGATAATGTTTAGATCCCCAACCCCAGATTTACTAATATTGCAACATTTTTGTAGGTTTTTCCAGTTCCAATTAAATAACTTGGATGAGAACACTAATGCTGACTATTAGAAATGAATTAAAACATGCTTAATTGTAATACCATGCGCTTTTGTGATCCAACCCCTTGCTAATAAAAAATTATATAATGTTTTAGAACATTCTACAAGAATCAGGATGAATTAATCACTACCTTTGAGGACTTCCATTTTGGGGTTGATGATGCAATGAAACACACTGAAGAAATGGAAGAAAAGCGCAAAAAGGCTAATATATTAGCCAAGATAACTCTTGCTGCAAATGTGGTTTGTTCATGCATTTACTTAATATAATATATCGCAATATTTAAAGTAAGTTTTAGATGAATTAAGGCAATTGAAGAGAATGTAAAATTCATCATATTCGTTGCAGTAATGTTTAAAATGATTGTAGAAATCATGATACTAACATTGTTGATTTTCCTGATTCCTGAACATTGTTGACTGTTAGTACAATGTACATTGTCTATGACACAATCATGGTCATTGTGTCCATCAAAGATAATTTTAGTCATTCAACTTCCATGTATTGCAGTGTCTGCTGATAGCCAAGTTGGTGGCGGCCATTTTGTCTGGTTCTATCTCGGTTATCTCGAGTCTGGTGGACAGCTGTGTGGATCTGTCCTCGGGATTTGTGATCGCCATCACCGAGAGAGCCATGCGGAAGCGAGATCTGTATGAATACCCTCAAGGTGTGTGGGCGCACAAGGAATGTACTGAATAGAAATATTGTGCAGCGGCAATAATGTAGCCCTCTCCGATTTTTTTTTATATCTGATGTTAACTGAAGAGTGCTTCAATTCCATAGGATCTCCGTAATAGTGCAAAATTATTTTTGTTAATGTGGCTGACTTTGGTCTGAAAAGATCATTTTTATGTTAGACTTCCTTTAAATAAAATGATTTTTTTAATTTAGGTTGAACAAACGAACTGTATACAAATCAAATCCAGATAAATCACACCATCATGTTTACCTGTCGTCTTCTTCAGCAGTCGTAATAGTTCTCATGTGATTTTATGGGAATTACGCTTTGAGTTTTAATGGGCTTGATATGTGAATGTGGGTTTTAATAAGCAACGTACATCGGAGCATCACTAAAATATCATTTAAGGAAGTGGTATATCATGGAAAATTCATATTTACAGCGTTATTTATAGTTATTAAAATGGAAAAATGCCAATATTCAGTTCAAGATCCGCTCCTGAATTCTCATTGGCTGTCCCAAAATAAAACCAATCAAGGTCAATTAACATGGTTGGCAAATTCAACTTACGTTGTTGACGTTCATGAAAGATAACTGATAGCTCGGTATCAGAAATGCAAATTTAATTCTCATTTAAATGCGATTAAAGCCAAATTACGAGGGTCAATCAAAAAATACGAAGACTGTTGTCATAGCTATGTTACTTAACGTCATATCATTACTAAATTTGGTAGACATAATTTAGCAATAGTTTCAAACAATTTACAAGAAAAAAGTTAATAAATTCCTTTATTTCTAAGAATTATTTAGAATCTAATCCTGCAAAAATGAGGTCACGGCGCACGGTCAAAATTTGTGTTATGTCAACAATAAACCATATAATGTTGAAAGTATTATCTCTATAAATTGTGCTTAAAACCAAATAATATTGAAATCTCAGATTAAGTTTTGTCTTGGTATTCTATGTTCCAAATAATGAAAGGATGCATTGTTTTGTCGAACAGATATTAGTAACTAATGACAGATATAATCCTCTTTAGAATTGACTAAAAACATCGACGTCGCCGGACGTCACGGCGCAACGAGAGGTACAAAAAAAATGAATTTAACCCAGTAAAAAGCCGACACAAGCTGTGAAAATGTTCAATGGTGCAAAAAATCAGTCAACAATTATTTGCAAGTTTGTGTTTAACTGTAATAAATTTTGTGGGGGTGGTGGTAATTGTATTTTGAATATAAAACAGTCCGAAAGAGAGTCGAATATCTGTAAATATTTGGTCAAAAAATAAGTAACGTCAACCGACATTTAGGGTTATCCTTACTGTAAACTAAGAGATACACGGTTAGAAAATGAATACTTTAAAGAACTAACTCATGATTCTCGAACAAATGTGTGCAAATAAGATGCTAAGTGGTTCAGTGCAATTTTAAATTGGAAGGAGAAAGGCACAAGAGACTAAGCGTGATATAAAGATGGGGTATATCTATGAACTGTGCGTGTTTAATCTTGACGTCATGTTTTGAACGTTACCTTGCGCCGTGGTGACAAAACATGTTGTTTTTAAAAAGAGGTATTAAAATTACCGTTTCATCAAATGGACTAAAACTTCGCATATCAATAACATAAGTGTTGGTGCGCAGATTAATCTGTTAAGTATGACTTTCATGAAAAATGTATGATAGACAGCCACATTGTCTTCGTATTTTTTGATTGACCCTCGTAATTACCAGTGTGAATCACTCCCGCAATTGCACCATGCTTGACAGAGATCCTACGGAGTTGTTGCTCTCTCCCCCCCAAGGAAAAAATCGGGAGAGGGCTACATTAATGCAGCCATTAGCAATGTATCACTTGGTATAAATCTGCTTTCTCGAAAATTGCTAAATAGAATACATAGTTCAATCAGACTAAAAAATACATTTACAGTGCTTTCAAGCGCTTAGCTTTTCTCTATATACCGTGTATACATAAATCATTTCTTGTTAATTCATGTACATGTATGTAATAATGTTCAAATAGTTCGGATTTTAGCTTTGTACTCAATGATTTTTGACATTTTTTTCTCTGTAAACCTTGTAACTCCATTGATCCTACATTTCAGATGACATTGCAGCTCCTTTTGTTGTTAAGTTGTGAACTTGTTTTTCAGGTCGTACAAAGTTGGAGCCAATCGCCATTGTCATACTGTCTGTGATCATGAGCTTGGCTTCCATCCAGCTGATTGTAGAGAGTTCTGAAAAAATTGCTGGTTTAGCGACAGGAGGCGAAAACCGTCCTGATGTCGGCATTACAACTATTGTGCTTCTGTCTTGTACTATTGGTAAATTATTCTGGATCCCATTATTTTCAGGAGTGTTCTGTCTCAGATTATTTGCTCATCCATTGGCATGATGAGAGCAAACATTAATACAAATTTAATTTTTGATCTGCTCAGTGGAGAAAGATATTCTAGTGTTACGTAATTTTGTAGGTAGAAATCACATGACCGTATAAATTACGGTAAATGTCATGATTTATATCAGTTGTCTGTGAATTTTGAGGAAACATAATGTAAATAGATGCGAGTCAGAAGGGCTTAAAGCAGAAAAACTGTCAGACAGCTGACAGTTCTGTACTTTTTGTTGACTATGTCAAAAAGATGACCACTGTAGCATTGTCAGACATAATGGAATGTGAATTTTTATTAAAACCGGTACTGGGGGGGGGGGGGGGGGGAACCATTTTTCTATCACCTTGTGTTAATAAATTCTTTCGAAGGAGGGGGATGTTTTGTGTAAAAATCTTGAAGGCTAATTAAATTGTGATCTTTTCTGCATTGTAGTCACAAAGATAGTCCTGTTTCTGGTCTGTAGGCGGGTGAGGACTCCTTCAGTGGATGCCATGACCAGAGACCATCGCAATGACATACTGTCCAACATCCTGGCCATTGCCTTTGGATATATAGGTAAACTGGAACTACTGGGGGGTTTTTTTGCATGTTGCAAATTTTGCAAAAAAGAAGGTATTATCAAACCATTTTAATTTGTGTATGGAGTTTTTTACAGTTTTAAAAGATTGGTATAAAATGAAATATCACAATTTATTTCTGCACATACTGTTGTGATAATAAAAGGATTTCCAAAAAGTAAAAGATATATTATCATGAAAAATTTAGAACAATCGGTACTCAGTGCCATTATTGTAGAGGTGTCATGACCCTAACCCATCCAAGGTCATCCAATAAAATTTTAATTTGGGGTAGGGAGGGGGCATATGGCCTATTAAAATAACATTCATCAGAATATTTATACGATTATTAGGTTTGTTTTTTTTTTTTTGGTTTGTGTAACATTTAATGATAATGATAGTATAAAGTTTTGCCTTTTGATATGGATCAGGTTCCAAGAGTATGTACGAGCAGTACCAGGTGTCGGAGCTGGTGTACCTGGATCCTATAGGAGCCATCCTGATCTCGCTGTACATCCTGTTTGGATGGTGGTCCACAGGATATGGTAAGTGTATCCATCAAATAATAGAAGTTGTAGAGTGATTTCCCCTTGTAAAAAAAAATAGGTTTTGTTCATTGAAACAGTACATGTTTGGTTGAAATGCTGGCATCAGATAGCCTGGTTAATGGAGCACCTGACTATAGATTCAGAGGGCTTGCCCCCGTTTAAATCTCAGTCTCCCTTTCATAATTTTTTTACTCCTGATACTCATATCGGGTATATATTATTTCTATACGGTAGATTTCATCTGTGTACATTACATCCATAAATAAGTCATGTAAACATCTTAACTTACAGGACAAATCAAATTGCTCACCGGACACACGGCCAAGCCAGATTTCCTGAAGAAGCTGACTTGGATTTGCATGAATCACCACCCCAAGCTTTTATACGTGGACACAGTCCGAGCCTTCCACTTCGGAGTGAACTTTCTGGTGGAAGTGGACATTGTCTTACCGGAAGACATGACTCTCAAAGAGGCTCACGACATCGGAGAACCTCTGCAGCAAAAACTAGAAAGCTTACCAGAGGTCGAGCGAGCTTTTGTGCACTTGGATTATGAGTTTGAGCACAGACCGTCTGATGAGCACAAACAAGTGTGAATATTCCGGCTCACAGAAATAAAAGGCCAGCACAGATTCTGTGTCTGACCACCTGGATTCAGATATTTAAAGAATCTCAAAGTTGGACCACAAGTAACAGATAAACTACAGAAGGGTCAGGGCTGAAAAAATTCAATATCTGCTTTGTTGCATGAAAATGCTATGTCAGTTGAAATGTTGAATGAAATTTTTTTTTTGCCCAATGCATAGTTGTATGTTCTTCAAGTCTACACATGTACTGTATAACAACATTGTAATGTACTTACTCATCATGTACCGGTGCTTCTGTTACAATCAAACGATAACTATCGGTAGTAGCATTCAATATTGCCTTTGGTTTTTTGATATACATTGTATGATTCTATTTCTGATTTTAACATATTATTGGCTAGAAAGATTATTTTATACATTTGAATTTATTGCATATTGCTTAATAACTACCATGCATCAATACACATGAATTTGTACAATTTTTTTTTTTGGGGGGGGGGGGGCAAATTAGGAGTTCAGTTTGTCGTCTTTTTGTGCTGACTGATAAAATATTGAATCATAAAGTCCAGAATGAATTTATTAGCTACCAAAGTAATACTCATATAAACCAGATTGGAACAGTTCATACTTTTTCATAGTCTGTATAAATTTAGTAGCTATCTAATTTTTGCCCTACATACCTCCATAAATCCACAATATCAATGTATAGAAAATGGCAATTTTATTGGTGTGTTGATGTGTTGTCAGCTGACGCTTGATTTTTCTCAGTCACCTCTGACATACACTGGTGGTGGTCATCTTCAACATAACAGTTCCACCTGTCAAGCCCCAATCATGGGTTTTATTTTTATCTTGTCTGTAAATATTTTACTTTTTTTATTATTTTTGTAACTTATTTTGATATCTCTTTTTTAATTCTCTGAATGTATCGTTTAACTATGGATGGTATCCATCCACTAGATGAAAAAGAAAAAACCAAGACAAAAATTGACAGTAATTAAAACAAAAGGTCATATTTTAAAAGTGCTTGCATGAAAAGAAAATTCTCATTATTTATAAATAAATAGAACCATTTTAACAAGTCCTTGGACTTTCAGTAGGATGTAACTATCTATTTCTTGTGTCAAAACAAGTTAAAATGACGCTGGTTTCAAGCGAAATATACACCGATTGCGCAGCCTTAGCTCAAAAGCCAGACAAATCTTGTTGATTTCAAAGAGCCATGACTGAGTGGCCTACAATGAAATAGACAGGCCTATGCCATAATGCAGTTTGACACAACTACCCAAAGTCCAAGCTCCTGTTAAAATGGTTCTAAGTTGGATTTTTGATTGGTTACTTATCCTTCCCTTTCTCTCCTTACCCAAAAGAAACAATTGGTTATAGCTACTTTTATGTTTAAATGCTGGCTGCAATACCAGTACATGTATCAGTATAATTTCTACAGTACTCTTTGATAACAAGTACATACTGTACACAATTACTATTTTGGTTGGTTGAGGGGTAGAATAGGACAGTAGTATGTGATAAGTCTTTCTTGTCTTATACACCACATTGTCTTCGTCAAAAATTATACTTGTTCAGATTTTATACATGTTCAGATTTTTTTTCTCCATTTGTCAGTCAATGTGAAATGAAGCAGGCATAAATGGCACTGGAAAGTGTTTCTATTTAACATGTGTTCAAATAGTCATAATACATGCATTTGTTATTACTGCATTTTTGTTATAAGAAATTTTAAAATTAAGTTATGTATTGGGATATATGTGTATTGAATACAAATAGAATATTTAATGTTTAATAGTGATTTATCCCAGCTGATTTGCTGCCCATAAATTCTATTGATATTAATTCATCTTAGATTGGTGATTATGGTTGCCATGTCTCAAATGTATATTAATTCATAGGAATTGTTTCAACACATAATGAAAATGTGCAAATTAGTTTGTCAATGAACTGTGATAAATGAAATATCAACAATATGTATTGTTATGAGTTTTGATACCTGGTATAAATAATTGGACTAGGTCCAGAGGCAATGGGCACAAAGCACTAGGACCAAGTGTGAAAATCCAATTTGCTTCGTTAAGTAAAGACTATGTCCCTTCACAATATTATATCAAAAACAAAACACATATATAATTTTTATATCATTAGCTTGTACTTTATTCTCTTAAAGCATTCTCTGAAGAAAAGTTTGACAAAAGTGAGGATGAGATATATACAATTGAGCCACATAAAATAGTTAAACTAACACAGGTTTACAAAAATAAAACTCTGCTCTCAATGGAAGATAGATCTAACCATTAAATCCAGCTATGTCTGGCCGTTCCTTCCCCCAGGTATCTGCGATTGCATTTATTACTGTGTAAATTCAGATTAATAAGAAAAACCCAAACCAAATTTATGATATCTGGAATATTTGAAGAAAAAAATTGTTGAATATATGAATTATATTTGCTTTGCCAGAGGTTCATGCTCATGATTGATGTACTAAAGCAATTTAGTCTGGGACAGACGGTACTGTTGGGTTGTTACTGAGGGACGAACACCATTACTTGAGAGAAAAAAGTATCACAATATAGCACCAAACAATCAAAACAAAACTTTTCTCAAGATATGAACTATTTTTTTCTTCTTATCTAAATTTCAATCATCAGCCAAAATTTTTTTTTTTGCATTTCAAAATTGTAAAATCGAAAATTTGAAAAAAGATAAACCTCATAATGACCAGCACAGAAGATTTGATGGAAATTTGTTAGTTTCTATTTGTACACACAAATCAACAGTTTTACAAACCAGACAACCATATCGACACACACACACACTACAGACTCGTAACAACACATTCTTCTTCAATCATTCCATGATGTCATTCAAGTGATAAATAGCTGCCTTTATGAGATCTGAGACATGATGAACATCCAAGCATACAAGTCAACAATAATTCTTACAGAAGTCAGCTTGTTCTATTATTTTGTTAAAAGTTCCAATTTTCACATGATAAAATCTACAAATGATAATAGGAATCCACTACATTTTGTTCTGTAGGACTTTTTATAAATTGGAGAATTATTTTAAGTCAATCCATAATTACAGAAAAAACCAGACCTTAGACAAGTTCATACTGAGTCTGACTCTCACCTCTACTGCACAGTGACCACTCAAATAGTGGAGTCCTCCTACAGTCTCCACATAGAAACTCTGCACATAGGAGACTCCACACTCCACATACAGACTCCAAATACAAACTCCACACATACAGATTTCCACATACACATAACAAGGATGAAGAGGGAACACCAAACCTGAGGCGGGTACTCCACATGGTGGCCTACAGACAGACACACACACACGTACACACTGTACCAGCCACTAATTCAAACAATTCATAGAAATTGACTTATCACAGACACTATAAGTTATATCAACATTTAAAACTATTTGTAACACCATAAGCATACTAGTATGTACAAATTATTGTCATCACTTTTTTTTTTTACACAATACAAACTATACAGTCAATTTTTTTTGTACAATACAATCATGTTGGTTTAATATTTTATATTAATAATGATATTAATAAAAAAAAAAAAAGGACCACAAATTTACATCAATGACATGATTTTCATGACGAGTACATAGCCAATGGGAAATCCTCACACGTCTGCACCGTGTCAATGTGACCTTAATTGGATAAACAGGGACGGGTATTTACAACAGCACTAATAATGAATCCACGAATGGTCCCCTGCCACACAGAGAGTGGCCAGGGCCGCAATAAATAGTAGGTAACACTACAGCCAGGCAGTGTTACTATACATCCACTATACATGGTCAACAGAAGCACTCAACATATCATAATCCAATGAAATTAAATCCAATTGTTCATGAGAAATGCTAATCCACATAACATCAGAGTATACATCCAATGCACTATCTCACAACAAAGAGAAATGCCCTATTTCAACAAAATATGATTTTCAGTTCAGGCTTTTCAAAAGCCTGGTAAGTTTCATTTTTTTTTTTAATTCTGAAACCACAGAATTAAAGGTACGCTCCAGTACACACAGAGAATGAAAATAATATCTACATTCCATCCTCTGATTTGTTAAATAATCCGAGTTGTCTTTTTCAGGTTAATCACAGGGTGATCTGTTAAACACTTCCATATATCTATGCCACAGTCGTAATGATCACAAGTAGATGAGCCAAATCCCTCAGAGGCTGCATCAACCCAAACCCAAGCCGCTCCAACGTGCTGCGTGAAAAGTCACATGGTGGGAAAATGTGTACCACATAGGCCGGCTGAAAAGAAATGGATAAAAAGAATTCATAAACAAGATTCACTGCATTGTAAAACAAGTTGCGGTCTTTGTAAATTCATATAAAATATCAGGATTAAGATTGTTCTTGCCAATTCCCCATTTAGATTTATAAAATAGCTAGACAACATTTAGAGGAGTTTACTTTAAGAACCATTACCTGCTGGGTCTCGGGCTCAGCTACATTGACTATCCCAGCCGCTTGTTTCTGCTGCAGGTACTGAATAAATCCAGTTGTCATCGCTCTCGTCTGCTCAATGATGTGATCATGGTCTCTTCCACAGGGTAAAGCCAGCAGCATACAATAGTCATTGTCAAACTAAAGGAATGAAGAGAAAAGGAAATGATAAGTCCACATAAAAACAGATGACTCTCGATTTCAATACAGGATATGCAGTCACATATTGCTATTTCTAAGTTCCTTTATATTTCTAAGGTTCAGTATATTCACCTTCATGCGTTTAATGACTCCATCCAGCTGTGCTGGCTCCAACCTCATTCTCTGAGCGATCCGGAGAGGTTGGACCGAGCCGTCTGGACCTTGTTGAGGTAGGGACAGTTTCACCAACTGTTCAAATCCATTGATCATGTGTAACTGCACCACACACTGATCATTCTTCAGAGCTAGTACTCCCTGCCACATCACAGGATAACGCTGAAAAAAAAACACAAATATTTTGAAAGTTTAACTACATAAAAAAAAGGAGAATGATTTGAAAATCAGACTTCATCCAAATCATTTCTATCACTGTAGGCTATACACAGTGGGTGAAGAGATGGCAGAAGAATATAAGTGGTTACCTGCAGAAGACTGAGCAGACTGCCCTCTCCCCCGGGTGGGGCTGGGGCCTCCTGGATGGCCCGGGGTGGTATGTTCATGGGGTTGTCGTGCATGGATCGGCTCAGCTGCTCTCCCTGCTCCCTGTGTTTGGAGGTCTGGGCAGGGACTGGAGGGTTCTGTACGTGGGGGGACCTACTTCTACCAGCTGGTCCTGGGTCTGTCAGATCCTGAATGGGCAGACCGGGCTGAGGCAGATAATGAGGGGGTAGTCTGGATGAGAACAAGCGTTCCATGTGCACGTTGTACAAGTGTGGGTGTTGTTGATACTGCTGTTGAATTTCAGCGTAGTTCTTGTGGGCAGGAATTGCTACAACCAGAACAATTGCCTCAATGACTACAGGTTCCTAACACAGTTAACATGTATGGAAAAGTGGAAAGTAACCACACAATAAGATAAACACATACTAAAAAAACCATATGGTACACATATATCAGACGCAATCAATCAAAGCTTTACCTTGAGAAATGTCCGTTCCAGATATTGGGGGTGTGAAAGCACTTTGGTTTTGAGAGGGAGGTCTTCGCAAGTCTGGTATACCAGGATACATAGGATGCTGAACAAAGTGGGGGTCCATCAAGTTCTTGTTGTCTAACTGCCCATCTGGTCTCTGCTGCCCAGGAACATGGGCCGTCTGCCTCATGTCAGTGGGCTGGTTGGATGTGGACCCACTCGCCTTACGATGGGCAGCTTGCTCCATCTGAAGTTGTTTGAAATGTAGCTCTCTCTGTCTCTGAAACTGAAAGAAAATGAAACAAATGTAAAAACACAAGTTGCTTCATTACAAATTTTTATTGTTTCAATTATACCTCTGATGGATATTAAAATGTGATTTTGGTAAGCCCTATGAAACCAATCTAACAGAGTCTGCTAGTGTGGTTATATATGAGGATTCTCTCAACATGTAATTATGACCTAGAATCTCCAAACAGAGAGATCGTTTTAAATGATACTAACATGTAATTCCTCCAACTCCTGCTGCTTTCGCTCCTCTGCCCTCTTCTTTTTGATGTGCTCCTTTTGAGACATGGGAGGGTTAACCTCTGACTGTTGGTGGGCAGGTTTGGGTCCTGGTTGGGGATGCATGTTGCTTGGCTGAGCTACAATACATAAATACCAAATAAACCATTGAAAATAATTGTGGTTTAAACTATGAAATAAAGATCACGGGCCTTTACTTATAATAAGAATGACCTCTGTTGACCTTTCCCTTGAATATTAAAAATTAAGTAAGGTATTAAAGTATTCAAAAGAGACAGGTTATAAATGTTAGTTGTATGAACTGTATGACCCTTGTCCAAGTCTTTCTAACAATGACAGCTGCAAAGGTGAGCTTGATTCCCTCGATTACTTACCCCAGTGCTCCCTTGGAGATGCTCTTGGTGCTTCGTGCGATGGAAGTTGAGACTTGGGTCCTTCATGTGCTGACATCACCAACTCGTTCCCCCATCTCATTGTGGTGTTAGACTTCTCCAGAATCTGGGAATGATATAGATTAGTTATTATTATAAAGTTAAATAAATCAGATCCAATTTGCTGACATTATTAAATTGAATCTTACTTTTAGTTTCAGAGTATCCAATATGTTGATTTAATTTTATTAATAATCACATTAGACACAACCATATATTTAGGTGACCAAAGATATGATAAATCACTAGCACCAATTAAGCAAATTTTGTTTCTTTTGAAAAGTTAAATCATATTACAACAAGTGGTATGACTGATTTGTATACACTCCCCTACCTTTTTATTGGCACTGTTTGGAGGACTAGTATTGTTGGGCAGCTGATGCCCCATTTGATGAATGTTTGGAGCTGTCTGGGCCAACGCTGGGGATTTGATCTGAGGGTGCTGAGAGCTGGCATCTAGGATGTTATATTGTTGGTGATTTAGACTTGGTGACGTGGTTTTCACTTCCGCCTTCTTGTCATCTATCTTCACACCCACCGGCTGTAGATGAGGATGGTGAGCCCAGAAGGATGGAGTATAGAACCCTTGTTTGGAATGTAAGAGCTGGGACTGAAATTCTTGCTGCATTGATAGAAAAGCCTGCTCTTGTGTGAGTCTGACATGGGCGTCGCCTGGGAGTGACTGTTTATGCTGGTTACTGTGAGCACTCGGTGGTCTCTGAGTATTTTCTTTGAACATCTCCTGCTTCTGTGCAGCTTTACTCATTTTTGCTAATTGTTGCTGATTCAAGTCCTGCATCAGTTGCATGTGAAACTGCTGCAGCTTCTCTTTGGTCATGTCCTCTCTGATCTTGTGTTCAGAGAAGAAGGGATCTCCGCCAGTCGGGGGCTGGATCATGGCTGGCATGTTGTGGGGCTGCCTGCTTAGTGAGGTGGTGGTGATTGGATGAACCACACACGTAGGAGCGGCGGACACGCTCTGTTGCTGTCGTTCACCACTAGCAACAGCAGAAGGAACGTTGGACTTCTCTGCATTCCGACTGGGAAGGTGAGAAGAAATATTCTGCATTTTGGTGGCACTAACAACCGACATGTTTTGTTTCTTGCCAGAATTACTTGCCTCTGTTCGACGAGGACTCATTTCAACACTAGCTAAATGCTTGTTAGCACCCTGTACTAGATGGGAGTGAGCACTCGCAATAACAGACTTCCCGATGCCTGTTGAGGACACGGTATTCAGCATACATGTAGTTGTTGGGAAAGACTCATTAGCACTTTTAGTTAAGTTCATGCCCATTTCTTTTTCTGTAACCACAGGGTTTCCGTGGGCACTAGACATGTGTGCTGGTATTCCTCCATTGTTATTGGCCAGCTGCGGCAATGTCATTGTCACCTGCACATCCAGCTTGCTCGCCATTGTTCCAATCACAGAGGACTGAGTGGATATGGGAGAGGAGGATACAGTGGGAGTTGTTGGCATCAGATGACTCATCGCATCTCTGTTCTGGAGATCTGCAAGGTATCCTATAAAGTGAAATAAAGAAAAACAAACATATTAAACACATTACAGTTATAATTAACATGATGACTTTTCTACAGAACAACTCAACAAACAATCAGATATCAATGTACCTGGATAAGCAGCATTGGACATGATTGCACTAATCCTTTGTCCCGGGTACATTGCATTGACTGGTGAGATTGTGTTGGCTGGAGACTTGACCAGACACGTAGGCATTTGGAAGGCTGGATTTGCTGCCGACATCTGAGGCGACTTGAGTGAAGGAGACTTCATAGACGGAGACTTCAGTAATGATTCCTCTGCACAGCTCCCGCGACTGGAGGTTCTTTTCCTTTCATAAGCACTGACCTCTACAGTCAGAGGGGTTGTAAAGTTGTTGTTAGCTGGCTGAGGTAAACTCACTTCGCCCTTGTCAGGTGTGTCAAAGTATCCTTTGGAAACATCGTCAATGATACGATCAACATTACTCATTTGAGGCATTGCTGGCTGAGGAGCACCCATCAGGGACTGCTCACTGGCTGTTGGAACCTTGCTCATCTCCTTTGCGCTTGGAATACTACTAGTTCTGGTTCGATACTCTGCACTCATGATGTCTCTTGGCTTGATGGCCTTCTTCTCCTCCACAGGGTGAGCAGGATGTACCACCTCTCTCTGGACAGGGTCTGGGTGACCCATCGGGATCTCGTTCAGCCTTGGAAAGTCATTTCCTTTCTCTTTCACAGCTTCCTTAGATTGTCTTACTGTTGGTCTTATGGTCATTTTTATGCCAGTATCCATTATTTCAGATTTCAGGACTTTACCCGTATCTTTGCTCTCAAAAGTTTCCTCCGCAGACTTCTTCTTTCTACTGGAAGAGCGTCTCTTCAGAATGGGTGCATTTTGTTCCTCACTTTCAACATCATCAAAATCGTAGACATTTAGTGCTTTGGGTGCCATCTCAACAGCTGCAGTCAAGGGTTTTCCTTGCCTTATGTCTTTCAAGGAGACATTTTCTTTCACTGCTGTTGAAGGAGCTGGAGCTGGCTGAATGTCTTTAGGAGGCTGTTCTTCATCAGCTTTGAAGGTTTTGTTTGCCAAAGGTAGGCGCTCTATTTTCACAACTGGAGAAGCAGCAATGTCTGACTTTGGTGAGAGCTGTTTGGGTGATGCTACCCTCGGTGACCTTGGAGAAGTTCTAGATCTTGGAGAATTGGTTCTTGGCGAAATGCCTGACATCTTCTTATAATTCTTTCTTCTACACCCTCCTCTTTGGGGTCTCTTAGTCTCTTCACCTCCCAATTCGCTATCATCGTTTCTCTCCGAGTCAGTGTAGTCAGACATCGATATGTCCTTATCCTCTCCTTTGTTACTGATCATCAAAGATGGAGAAGCCAATCCTGGAATTTCCACACGAGTCTCTAACTCTGGCTCTGGTTCAGGTCTTGTTGTTGGGGCACAAAGAGACAAATCAACGGTAGGTGGCTGATTATGGTCGATCACAGGCATAAAGTTGAGCTCCTCTGTGCTTTTTCCAGACGTCCTCCGTCGAGTCTTAGCTTTCTTAACACTAGGTACTGGTACTTCAAATTCTGGAGCAACAAGTTCTTCTCTTGTTTCCAATGTTTGATGTGTTTGATGTATGACACTGGCTTGTGCTTCCCTAGGTGACATAGGAGGAATATCAGCAATATGCAGTGCCCCATCATCTGAATCTTCTTTATTGCGTGTATCCTGCAGGCATTCTTCACTAACAGCATTAGGATATCCTATAGGAGCAGGCTGAGGAGGAGCAGGTTGAGGAGGAGCTGTCTTCACTGGCCTCTGTTTCTTTCCCCTTTGCCTTTGGTCATCAAACTTCTGAGGTGAAATTGTGTCAACTTGCTCTTTAGATGGCATTACATTGGCAACTGGACCTTGCTGAATAGGTTCTGGGCAGTAGTTCATATTCTGAGGAGGCAGCTGACTCTGCACAGGTTCCTGATGGACAGCAGATGGAATTAAACTTTCTGCTACACGAGTTTCCTCTAGCAATTCCTCCGACACCATTTTTCCCTCAGTGGGTGTATTGTCAGGCACTGAAGGTTCTACTGAAACTTCGGGTTCTGTGTATTCCTGTAACTTACTGGTAGCATCCTCCACCTCTAGTCCCAATATGGACTGAATGGCCAGTGCAGTTTCACTGTCTGCTTGTGGTGCTTCCTGCTCAGCTGGATGCTCTGTGATGGCTTCAGGAACGCATGGATTTGTTTCATCTATCACTAGAGTCCCCTCGTCACCAAACATATCGCTTTCCCGTTCCCTCTTCTCTTCGTTTTGCAGATCCTGGATTGTAGACACAGCCTCAATGGTCTCTGCAATTTTGATATTGACCTCATCCAGTTTCTTATCATTAGTTTTGGTTTCCTTTTGACTTTCTTCAACTGCTGACTTCTTGGTTTCATTACTCTTCTCCTCCACTGGAGCTACAAAACTATCATCACGTCCAGTTTGAGCTACTGATTTGGATTGTAAGTCATGATCTGCATCTTTCCCTTCACTAGTGACAGAAACCTTGGGTTGCTTCTTGATAGCATTTGACTTCTTATTCAGTTTGTTGACTATACTTTCACTTGAGGTATTGGTGTTTTGATCCTTGTCATTTTTCTCTGCCAGTGATTTGGCCCAACTTGCAAACAAACTCTCTTGTTTATGATTGACCATTTTGTTTGTCATCTTCGGTTCAAATGAGGGTTTAGTATCTTTTGATGTTATATCATTTATGTCCCATTTAAACGAAGTCTTACTGGAATCCGATGCTTTCTTTGATTTTTGACTGCTTTCTTTCTCTGTGCCATGGCGGGGTTTGAGTTTGTCTAATACCTCTTCCTCTTCTTCCCGGAAGTCAAATACATCTGCAGTTTTCTTCTGGTTTGCACTGTCACTGCCTTTACCAAGCATGGCTTTGACTGAATTGGCTGGTGTGATGTAATCTTTCCCTTCCTTAGAAGCATGATTAGGTAATTTTACATCATTCAGCTCTTTCCCCTCACTCTTATTGGAGCTCTTGGCATTCTTTGATGAGGACTCAGCATTACTGGAGCTCTTGGTGCTCTTTGATGAAGACTCCGGGTTTTTGAATAATGATGCATCTGAACACTCAAGTGTTTTCTGATCAGAGCTCTGAGATTTAACTTCAGACGATTTACTCTCCCCATCTGCAGATTCCTCAACGTTTTCAGGACCCTGCCTACCAGTGTCCATCAGATCATCTGCCAGAGGCATATCAAATAGATCATCGTATTTCCTTTTCTCCTCGGAAACCTCGCCCTCTGTTTCTTCATTTTCAGACTTATCCTTTGCAGACGGTCTGTTTGGTTTTATTTTCTCAGGCACAAAATTTCCAAACAGTGGTGTACTGAAGTCCAAGTCGACGTCTGAGAAATCTGTAGCTGTGCTATCCAATTTCTTGCCATGTGAATCTGCTCTTTCACCATTTTCTGACAGCAGTATATCTCTCCCCTTTGAGACATCGTCAATGGTCTTGTCCACTTCAGAGCAAGCTTTGCCTTTACTCTTTTTCTTTTTCTTCTCTTTCCCACTATCTTTGTCTGATTTAACCGACTTTTTGCTTTTCGAGCTTGCATCACTGTCTTTATCCACTTTCTTTTTCTTCGTTTTCTTCACTTTGGGGTCTTTACTGTCTTCATTATCTGTGGAGGTTTTCTCTGGCGACTTTTCTTGTTCATCAATTACTGGTGACACACTGCTCATTTTTTCTCTGACTTCAGAAACATCCCACATACTTCTGGCGTTGTCACTACCGGCACCACAGGGCTGATCCATCAATAACGAATTCTCGTCCAAAGGAATCTCATCGACAATCACACTACCTTCCTCGTGTTTAACACTGTCAATATTGAGACTGTCAGAAAACTCACTCACAGGTGACATGATTGGCGAAATCAACATTTGCTTTTTAATTTCCCTTTCTTTCATGCTGTCCGACTTCTTTTTCTTGCTCTCCTTTGGCTTTTCCACATGTTCAGGGACATCTTTCAACATGTTCTTACTATCCTCTGGAGCAGCCTTTTGGTCCAGTGAACCCTTCTTCCCCTTTGAGTTACTTTGAGCCATAAAAGTTTCAATTTTTTCAAACAAACCAAACTTATGGTTCTTGCCAATTTCTAATTTGCCTTCTCCAACCAGAATATTTTCCTTTTCTTTCTTCTTGTTCTTCTTCTTCATTTTGTCCTTCCTGTTCTTCTCTGTCTTTTCTACGGCTTCGAGTACACTATCCACACACACTTCTTTATCAAGAGCTGTATGGGAGATGACTGGACTTTTGTAGGTCTCTTTGTCAATTGTACAAGCTGTTTTCTCCTCAATAAACTTGTTTTCACCTACACCCATTTTCTTCAGGTTATCCTCTAGATTTCTCTGCTTTTCTTTTGTTTTGTTCTTTGAGGCTTTGCTTGACACAGAAATTGGTTTGGGGACTGGAATAATGTTACTCTCTTCTTCAACCGAGTCACTGTCAGATGAAGAATAAATTCTACCTGAGGATTTTTGCGTTACGCTCTTCTTATCGAAAGGTTTCATGTTATTTTCCTTCGTCCTGTTAAACTTATTGAAATCCAAATCTGAATCACTATCGTCTGAAATATCAGAAGAGGATGATAATATACTGAAAATATTTTGCTTTTTCACTGAGCCTGACTTAGCCGACACTCTGGATTTGAAGCTGTCCTGATCCTTTTTGCTAGACTTTTTAGACTTTGAAGAGAACACATCATCGCTCTCAAAACTGGCCACTTTCTTGACATGTTTCGTTTTCTTCTTGGTTTCAGGTGAAACAGTAAAGCTGCTATCAGTTGATTCATCTGAGTCTGAGGAATAAATGTTGTTGAAAACTGATGCCTTTTTGGATTTTTTCAATGGATCAAATTTTGGTTTCTGAGGTTGCAGCTTTTTCTCTGAAGGAAAGATACTGGACCTAAAGTCCGAGTCTGTGTCGGATGAGCTGTAAATTTTCTTGGACTTGGATTTCCGTTTATTGAAGGGTTTTTTGCTTTGCTCTACATCATCAGAATCAGAATAATTAGTAGAGCTAACATCACTCTGTAGAACTGAACTCTTGGACTTCTTCTGCCTTCGTTCCTGGAGTTGGTCCAACTGTTTCTGTCTATTTTGTTCCAGTTCTCTCTCCTTATCTTTGATGGTTGATCTCCTTTTCACCTTGTCATACATAGATGCATCTTGCCAAGCATCCCAATCAAAATCATCGTCAGCCACCACTTTTTTGGCTACCTCAGCTGACTTGTGCTCTTCTATCTTTTCCTCCTTTTTGTCTTTTTTCTTAGGTGTGACAGACTTAATAGGTTTATTTTCTTTGCTGGATTTCTTTTTCTCATTAGATGACTTTGATGGCTTTTTCTTCTCATCTTCTGACTTGCTGACCTTAATCTCCTTTTTCACGGTCTTATCATTGTCATTTTTACTTCTGTGTTCAGTTTTGGGCGTTTTAGATTTCTCAACACTTTTTGAACTCTTACTTGTGTCACTGGTTGTAACATCCTCCGATACACTAGAAGAACTACTGGACTTCTGCTTGTGGGATTTGTGCATTTTATCTGATGGTTTTGAAGACTCGTGGGGCTTCTTCTTCGAATCTGAATGGCTCTCTTTTGATGACATTTTCCTATCACTATTTTCAGACTTTTTATCCTCACTCTTCTCATTGGGTTCTGTTTGTTTTGCTTTTGACTCCGTTTGTTCAGTTTTGGGCTCTGTCTTTCTTTCTGTATTGTCTTTTCCATTTTCTGCCTTATTTTCTTCTTTCTTGCTGGAACTTTTACTTTCCTTTGACACTTTGTCCTTTGATTTTTCTGAGGTTGAATGTTTTTCTTTTGCTTTCACTCGTGTTTCATCCCTATGCTTTGGTTTCCCAGATTTTTCATTTGTGGAATGCTTGCCTTTCGGTTTGTTGTCTTTGCACTGATCACTTGGCGCATTTGAACAACTTCCATTATCAGGATTGGTTGATTTCTCTCCATTTCTTTCACTGTTTTCTGAACTATGCGAGCTGTTACCCTTGTTTTCAGCATCAGTCGATTTCCCAGCCTTTGCATTACTGTCACTCGTAAATGCATTCTTCTGCTTCTCTTCAGAAACGTCTTTACTTTTCTCTGCTGATGTTGAGTTTTCACTTTTAGTGATTTTTTCAGTTGATTTTACATCTGTCTTTGTTTTGTTGCAGTGTTTATCATTTGTTCCATCCTTTGTACTTTTATCAGATTTACTAGAGTCTTTTGATTTAACACTGGATCTGTCCTTGGATTTCTCTTTAGATTTTTCACTAGGAGGCTTCATTGAGGAGCTGGATTTGCTGTCTTTACGATGTGCTGAGGGGTCAGATGATTTTTTCACTTTTTCAGCATCTTTTTTATTTTCTGATGAGGATGACTTTTTCTCATTTGTTGACTTCACATTTTTGTCATTTAACTCACTAGATTTTGTCTTGTCATCTGACGACTTGCTAGATCCCACCACTTTTGAGGATTTCTCGGTTTTCTTTTCTTCCGACTTTGAAGATTTGGCTTTCTTATCCTCTGTTTTGGTGTTTTTCTCACTTTCTGTTTTACTGGTAGTGCTGGATGAGAGTAATCTAGAAGAACTCGAACTAGTGCCTTTGTCTCTCCCTCCATCTTTGTCCTTGTCTTTTCTTTCATGATGGTTTTTATCCTTTTTGGTTGAGTCTCCTTCACATTTTTCTTTCTTTTTAGAATCTTTATTCTTATCTTTCTTTTGAGAGTCTTTGGTTTTAGAACTGCTACTTGATTTCTCTAATTTTTCTGATAATTCAGAGCTGTGAGATTCTGTTTTGTGAATTTTCGGTTTCTTTGCCTGTGTTGTTTTTTCCAAGTCCGGCGATTCTGAATCTGAACTATTATTGAGAGACTTGGGTTCTGTGACTGAATCTTTATTCTTCTCATTTTCAAGTTTGCTAGATTCATCTGTCTCAGCTTTCCGTTTCCCAACTATCACTGTAGAATTTACACCCGTAATGTCCTCAGCACTTTCTGAATTTTGTTTCTTTGGAGACTCTTTTACACTCTTATCTTTATTTCCAGAAACATTTAAACTTACTGGTGACATATCTTTTACTTCTGCCTTTGTTAACACAACTGGAGGTGAGTTCTTTGGTTTGGACATTTCTTGTGTATCATGATTTGTTTTTCCAGCTAAGCTCTCTGATTCTTCACATTCCATATCCATGGAATCATCCAACGCCTCTTTGTCAGTCTTTGCAAATTGATCTTCCTTCAATAAATCCAACTTTAATTCTTTTGAAAGGTCAGAGCTCTTACCCTCGTCCATAGAGAAATCGTTCTCCATTTTTGAGGTTTGCGAGCTGTTGGACTGGGAAAAGTCTGGGTTCGATTTCTGACTTCCAGCATCTTGTAACTTGACTTCAGACTTTGGAGATGGACACAATATATTAGAAACAGGAGACTGTCTTTTGTTTTCCAGTGAAGGTGAAAGTGACTTGTTAAGTTCTAATGGTGAATTTTTTGGAGACGATTTTTCATCAGTCTTGGGGAAACTGTCACTCATTTGCTTTTTAAATGCTGGTGTTATTAATGGTTTGTATGAAGTTTCTTCAGACACATGACCTGAAGCCATATCTTTACTGATTTGATCAGGAGAACTATTCTTGGGCAATGATATTGAATCCATCTGCCATGACTTTACTGGAGTTTTGAGAGAATTGCTTTCAACCTGCCACTGCCTATCGTTCATCATTGGGCTTGCACTGTAAACATCCACAGCGATTGCCTCATCAGGCCTGCTGATGGTTGATGATGTTGTCACTGTTAGAGTAGGAAAGGGTGCAGCACCATTTCCTAGCCTTCCAGCTAAAGACCCTGGTAATGTAGCCAGATGTGGCATTTGTGCTGGCATCTCTTTCACAGCTCCTTTGGTGCGAAGTGGCGTCATAGGCGATATATGTGTCTCATCAAAATGTGGTGTGGACTTTGGGGAGAAGTTTTCCTGTATCTTGTCCTGTAACCGCTTGGTGTCCTGATCTATAATGCTGAATCTTGATGTCACCTTCCTGGTGACTTCAGTGTTTTCTCCAGGCTTTACTTCTGTCCCTGCTCCTGGTGTCGCCTCCTTTTTGTTAATCTTATATTTAGAATACAAGGCTGTTCTTGAGAGAGACGACACTAAGGGATCCGACTTTGCCACCACGGTGGAATTGGTTGGCAGAGAGCTGATTTCAGAGGTTAGTTTAGTACTGCTTTGAGGTACTGGAACAGCATTTAGTTTTTCATCAAGTCTCCTAATCCGCTCTTCTAGAGAGATCTTATCCAATTCAAAACTGTCATTGTGGTCACTGTGTTCTGAACTCCCATCTGAATCAAATTCCCCCTTTTCTCCCATAGATTCCATGGGAGCAGCATCATTGTTCAAGTCTGATGGATTTTCTTCAGGAATGTATTCCTGGTGAGGATTTTCTTGGGAATTGGTTGAATTCGATTCACTAGGTGATCTCTGTGGGGATGAAGTGTTTTTACTTCCACTGCTTGGAGAAGAAAACCTCGGAGACTCGGCTTTAGAATTAACGGGTGATTCATTGACATCAGGTGACGTCATTACATTTGCATCTAGTTTGGCAAATTTTGGCAGAGGTAGAGAAACCGATTGACGTATTCTGTGAGGGTTCCTGGGATCCAGGTTTTCTGAGTTTGAAAAGTCTTCCTCGAGAGGAATCTTGGTGGGCTGATGCTCTTCTTTGTGCCGGTGTTTAGATCTATGGCTATGAGATTTGTTTGTTGAATCCGATCTCTTATGCTGCTTACTCTCCTCCGAATGGGACATAGATAATCCATCACCACCCGACATATCTGATTCATTAGGTCTATGCACTTCACTATAAGATTCGTGAGGATAATATGCGCGACTTGAAGAGTCAGTGCTTGACAATCTTCTGAACACAGGATTTGAAGATAATTGGTCCATTCTAGAAACGTTTCGAAACTCATCCGTATCACTTCCAGCATGAGCCTCTTCTTCACCATGCTTTGATCTATAGGATCGGTTATTTTCCTCAGAATGTTCACTCTTTTTTCTCTTTTTAATAAATCCAATGTGTACATCCTTCGGAGACACTAAAGAAGTAAAATCCTCGTGGTCACTTCCCTCAACACTTGATCTGGTGCACGATTTATTCCTCTCCTTTTCTTCAAAACTGTGAATACTGTCTTGTTTTCTCACACTTGAAGTTGAGTCTATTCCTCTATAATCATATTTGTTTGTAACACTACCAAATCCTGACGGTAGTTGGTGATGAGAATCTCCCCAAGCTCCCATTGGTTCTAGTCTCGCACGTTTTGATGGAACTTTCCTCGGATCTTCAATGTCAAAAGCTTCTTCAATATCACTTGTGCTAGATTCCTTATCCAACTGCTTTAATTTTTCAAGTAAAAGAGCCTTCTCATGCTGAAGATTTGACAGTTCGCCGCCTTCACTCACTTGTCCAGGCTCAGATCCACTACTTGCCGAACTGGGACTGCTTTCATTTCGACCCTTGAGTTTTTCTGTAATGCGCGATTGAATGATCTGATACTTTTGATATAAATCCCTTTTAGAACTTTCAATACGGTCCACAGATGACTTAGACATTAATTGTCTGTTGTGTTTCCGAGGAGATTTCATATAATCCTGATTGAAACTTTCTTCATACGATCTCTTTCTTTCATACGGCTCCTTATGAAATACACCAGTAAATTTAGATCGACTCGATAACTCTGCTATATCCGCTTCACAAATGTTGAAATCGTCTTCACTCCTTCTTTTATTTTTGGAGTCACTAAACTTGGATTGACCCTCTTCCACTGGGCTGACATCCCGCGAAAAGTCTCGAGCCTCATCGTCCATCGGAGTAGGAGGAGTGTTGCGGCCCACAGTTTCCTTAGTTAAAGTAATTTGACCTCCGTGAGATGGGGATCTACTCCAGCTTCTGTTATACTGCACATCAAGACTTCGCTCGCGGGCGACAGATCTTTCTTTGCCGTAGTATTTTTCCTCCCCGCGAACTTTATCATATTCGAATCCTTCGTAGGTTCTCTCACTGTGAGGACTTCCACTGCGATAGGACTCAGCGTACTTGTAGAAATCCTTGGACCGTTGATAGGCAGGGTCACTGTACATATCCTCTCCATAGGGAGGAGGACTCTGGCTTCCATGCTGTCTCTCCCTCTGATAAGCTCTTAAATCCTGCTCAAAATCATCCGACTCCCCAGGATATCTATAGTCTTCATAAGATCTGAAATGAACAAAACATTGGAAAATTTTAAATTTTCACCAAAAGGAAACTTAAATTATCATTGATTTCAGTTTGTTCTTTTTTAAAATTAGGCAAAAATTTCAAAACGGACATGCAATATCACATTGGCAGCCTTAACAATTAATATCAATTTTGTCATGTTTGAATATTACATAAATGGCAACTGACATCTTTTGATAAAACTGTTGCTTTTTGGAAGCATGCCTTAACATAGAACACATGAAGAGATATTTCAGTAAAATCATTTGTTCCAATGAGTACCCTCTGCTTAATACGTAATATGTGAACTTAATATGATATTAATAATTAATTACATCATCCATACTGTTTTTGTGGAAATTCAGAAAAATAAACACCGTAAAATCAAGGATTGCCATTGCTTATTACCAGTCAGATGAACTTAACTGATATAAATTACATCATCATCTCTTGGAGACTAGCTTACAAGTTATAAATATTAAAATACATTTGTGTGAAAATATTTCAGTGATTCTACGTTAGAAAATGTCAACATGTTTACACAGAGTAATGTAAAATCATTTGTACAGGTTCAGCATCACGATTTTAATTGCACGTGGAGAAAAAAATATATGTGTGGAAATTTATTGTCACGTTTAAATACACAGCTACCAATATTTCTGAAAAAGATATTTTTTCTTCTTTTTTTCTCTAAACTAACAAGAAGATAAAACCGAGTGCAGGCTCATATACTAGTTACCATAAGGAACTAAAAATCAATCTTGACAACAGGATTAAACAATTTAAGTCTTGCAAGTAACCAAGTGTTTCTAAGTATTAATCCAATGGACAACCCAAGTTAAGAATGTTCAGGTAATGAAAGAAGTGAATGCTTGAATCTATAAATGGCCGGTGATAGTTGATAAAAGTACACCATTTTTACCTTGTTCTCTTGAATTCCTCGGGAAAGTCCTCCTTGTAGCGGCTTGCCCCCCGTCCTGCCGTTCTGGAAGATCTCTGTGGCCCTCGGAAACCAGGACTGGTAAATTTCACAAAATTGGCAGATCGGTTGTCATAGCTGCAATTTAATAACATTTGAATCAAATCAAAAGAATAACTGCATGTTTAAATAGATCTATAAAATGTTTGATAAAATTAACAGATTTTTGGGGGGTAAAAGATTACTTTTTTGTGATGGCATTATGAGGTTTTAATATTGAGACACTTTGTATCAAATATTGATACACTTTGTATCATATGTCAATCACCATATAAACAGCTTAAAGTACAACATGATTAGGACCAATGCAAGACTATCATCTTGACTTTTGAAATTTTTTTTTTCTTTTCAGGTCAACGCAGATACAGAATCCCTGATGGACCTATGAAAGAAAAATTCTGATCGAACAGTTTAGAAGAATCACCGACTGAATCAGAATCGTGATAGGACAATACCTTGCTTCCCATTGGCCCTCCGGGGTCTGTCGGTTGTACAGCCACCCCCTCCTCTCGTCTGGACGGAGACCAGGCTTCAACTGGCCATTCTTTTCCATCTGCTCATAAAATTCCACTTGGCAGTCTCTGCTGGCAAAGTCAATCTACAAACAGACCCGTAGACTTTTTACCTGTGCCTACTTCTGCAGCTCATGTGATAATGACTTGGAGTAGAGTGTATTTATTTCATTAGCACCTCGTATCTAGTGAAGATTGTAGTGGTGCTAGAATTTAGTACTGAAACCAATCTGATCATTTACTTCTGATTTTCACTCACAACAAACGAGATGAGAATAAACCCAGACTCTTATGATCATCTGATGATAATCATTTCAAAACCGAGAAGAAAACTGTCTAAATTTATATCAACTGCATAATAGTAATTTAAAAACAACTATAAACTGGCAGTCATAATACATGTAGATTGAATAAAGTGGGTGGAACTAATAGCTTACAGAATGTCAAAACTTTAAAAGCAAAACATCTTTCCAGCATTTAATTTCCCTTGTGAAAATACCGTTGGGAAATAACGGGACGTTTGATTTATCACAAAACATAGCATATTATGCTTACCATAATTTTCTTGTTGTTTAGTATTCTGTTCCTCATTTCCACGAGAGCGTACTGAGCTTGTTCAGCATTGGTGAAGTAGACCAGGGCCTTCCCCTTGATTCTGTCGATGATCCCGTGGGTCACCTGTCCATAACGACCAAACTGGCGACTCAGAAAGTTCTCCTGGACGGTCTGATCAACATTGTCCAGCCAGACACAGTTTGTGGGCATGCTTTTTCCGAATCCCAACTATCAAAATAAAAATCATCCATGTTGAATTGAAAATGATTGAGTTATGCACTATACACAATCCTTTATGAAAGCTGTAGTAAGAACATGTCTTTAAATCTAAGAGTCAAGTCTTTTATTAAGGGAGCTGGGGGGTGGCTGCAATTTTAGACAATATTGATTTCCTTTAAAAGAAGAGCTCCATATAAAAATAAAAGAAAATGATAAAATTTTATATTAAAATATATGAAATTTTTCTCTATCAAATAGTAGTTGATAGCTTCAGAAATCGCATATAAAATTTTCAAATAAATCTGATGGTTTTATATTATATTATATTTTGACCCCCAAGCCCCCTTAAACAAAAGATGTATACAGTTGTTACATCTTGATGTGACACTCGTATGCTAAGATTTCATCATCAATTAAGGTGGTTCTTACAATCAGGTTATGTTGGAATATACACATTGTCCCACCCCCTTCTAGAATCTATTATGCCTACCTTGAGTTTCATGGAGCCCCACACTTCCCCCTCCATCTCCTTCAGCACCTTCACCACACTCCGTATATCTGTAAACTGCACAAATGCGTATGCCGACACAGCTCCTTGCCTTTTCACATCAATGTCCTGTACAAATAGGATTCAAAAAAATCCTTCAATCTATACAACCTTTAGATTTAGGATTTATTACACACATTGAGGCATGACAGAAAGATATTTACCATACAAATAGTAAAATGTTCATTATTCTTACATTTTCCTAAACTATAATTTAATAGCATCATGATATATCACGGTACACATACCAGTATATCTCCAAATTTGAGGAACCTCTCTCTTAGCTCCTGGTTTGATATATCTTTCTCCAAGTTGCCCACAAACAAAGTCCTGGTGGCCTTAGGGTGGTGTTCATCCAGCTCAGCTTCTGGGGGACGGAACTCATTGTCGTCGACCTCTGTGAAGCAAGGACACAAATAAACTGATCAGTTCAAGCATATTCTCATTAAAACATTCCCTTTTGAGTAAGAAATACATTGCGTGGTAGATCAATATAGCGGTTAGTCTTTATGATGTCTATACGAGAATCCATGAGATCAATGTCCTATGCCAGTGGAAAAAATTGTGCAGCGTTTAAAATAAAGCAGATTTCCTTTTGACTTTGACCAATGAAATGGCAGATTTGTATGTTGTGCGTGGGATTATAATCTCGGATCACATGTTGATTAATTTTAAAACATTGCTGTAATGCTAGTAGTGTGTTTTTGTCATCTCAAAAATTGTCGAAAAGCCTGGGAGACTCGCTGAATAAACAGATTAAAACTTCAGTGAAATTATTCAGCACCTTCATTTATTGCAATTTGTATTGGCAATGTCTCATGCATTCCATTAGAATTTAGAATAATTATTCTCATGACTTTCCATCAAATAGAAGTGTATCTTTGATTTGAGATCATTTACTGTAGTATCAAATCATGAGAATATAAAATCAAGAGCATCAATTTTTTTGTTTTCATTTTCAATAGTTAAAAACTATATGAAAAAAAAAAGTGAGATTTTAAAATCCGCAAACATTGCTTCTTGTGATTTTACGCAGATATTAATTCCTCATGTTTCATTAGGAATCTACAGTAGACTATGTCCAGCCCTAACTTACCGATGCCTTCATGCTGGCTCACTTTGATCTTGGAACCGAAGAAGATTTTATCTTGTGAGGCAGACATTGCTTTTGCTGCATCCTCAGGTCTAAAAAAGACAAATTAATTCCTTCACTGGTTTTCACGCTTTTTCATCTTAATCTTTTGAACACTATGGAATCATGATTGCAAACAACAATTTCATTTTAACGGTGGAGATCGACACTTTATCCATTATTCTGTACAATTTCTGTTGATGCAAGTCTTACTTTCTGAAGCTGACAATGGCATATCTCTCCTCTCCCACACCTGCTACTAAGACGGCATTGACTTTTCCGTACTTCTTGTATTCATGAAACAAACCATCCCTCAAACTTGTATCTGCATGCAAGATAAAATAAGCAATGAGAACTTTCAAGCAAGATCTTTCAAATCAATACTATAAAATTTTTTGCAGTTTTTGCATTAGGTATAATGCATCAACTTATTAATACAGCAAAGAATACTGAAAAATGGACCGATCACAAACCTGTGGATCTGATTGGTAGGTGGTTTATACAGATTCCGCGGGGCCGCTTGTCATCATCATTGGCTCCAGTCTTGTCACTGTTAACAGACTCCTGGGATTCTGTGCGATAGCTCTTGACCAATGATGTTGATTGAGGCAAAGCATGGGATCGAGTGGTACTACCCCGACTAGAACTTCTACTACTGCAAAACATTAAAAGGTTTTTCATGAAGACAAAACCCATTGTAAAACCAATCTACTTCAATAACCAAGCATTTTTATGTTCATATCTTGAAATAGTGGCATATCATGTTATGATTTTAAAACTAGGTCTAAAATACTGTTGATTTTCTCACTCGGTGACAGTCTTGATTAGCCACTATCTTAGAACCAATTTTACAGGATCTTGGACTTAGGGTTTTTGTGTCAAACTGCAATGTGACATAGGCCTGTCTGTTTCATTGCTGGCCACTCTTTGAAATTAACATAATTTCGCTGGCCTTAAGCTAAGACTACACCATCTGTGTATATTTCATTTGAAACCAGCCTCATTTTTAACTTGTTCCAATGAAAGAAAAAAGATAGCTATGCCCTACCAAAAGTCCAATGTCTTGTTAAAATGGTTCTAATTCACTCTTGAAATCAATTTGCTTGCATTAAAGTCAAACCCCTGCAACACCCACGCAGGAAGATGATAAACTGCATTTGCGTATGATTATAAACATGCACAATTAACAACAACACCTTCCCTTTTTTAAAAATTTATTTCAATTTACTTCACTATGTACGTCAGAGAAAGGGAGAGACGGAAGGATGGGCACAACGAAATGTTTTTCCAGTAAAAGGGAAAGAAATCACTGACCTAGATCGTGAACCACAGCTGGATGAGGACCCGCTGGAGCTGCTACTGCTACTGGTGTGACTTCCTGATCGAGATACCCGCTTTTCTTTCTTGTTTTTACTACTGTGTCGACTTCCACTGTGTGAGGTTGAATGGGTCGGAGAGTGGGGAGGTTTGGGTTTCTCAAACTCATCTTGAGAGGACTGGTCTACTATTCTAGGTCTCCCATGGAAACCACCCCTATAGAAACAAGTTCATATTAACAACAAAATTGCCTTTGCTTTATATCGCAATGTTACTTACTTTACATGAAGTTGAAGTTCAGTTTAGACTTTTTTTTGTAGCAATCAGTAACATTTTACATTTATAGTAATAAGGGTCTTGGTTTTGTTTAATGCTTTTGCTTAAACACATAGAACTTCACCAGTATTCAGGTAACATTGGCTCTGAAATCTGACTCTCAGCAAACCAAATCACAATACAGAAACATACTGTTTGATGGATCAGTAAACTGGATCAATGTTTTTACTTCCAAACTAAACATAAAAAATTTGCAAAAAAATAATTACTACAGATAACAGCCTCCAGAGATTATAAATGAACTGACCTATTATCATATGATTTGAATGTTCCCCTTCCTGAAAACCTCTCCCTTGGTCTTCCCCTGCTGTACATCTCATCACCATGGTTACCAGGGTACCTGCTGTTTCCATAGTAGGAGTCAAAGGATTCATTGTCTTCAGACCTGTTTAGTAAAGAGGTTACTTTTGTTTACTCTTGCTAGAAAAATGGATGCTGCTCTTAGATTTCAAAACAAAAATTCAATGGCCTTAACTGACGATGAACTAGCCAAACTGTATAGCAAATTTCAAGTTGCAATCTCTTCCAATACGAAAATTAATCAAACTGAATTCAAATTGTAATTAGAATAAAATACGGAAACCTATGGACAATATTGCTCACATGTGAAACGATTTCCAACTCTGACCTATGCAGTGAACTTCCGTCACACATACTACTACAAACCAATACACAAACGAACCTTGCAACAATTTGACCCTTTCCCTTAAACATGGGAAATCATTGTAATTCTTCAAACTAGCTTTCCTTAGTTAAACATTCCCTAATAATAAATACCATATTTACTTTTGACATATTTTTCTAAAATTGAACCCATTCTTCCTCATTTCATTTTGGCTCAGGTGAGCTAATAACAATTAGCTGACAAAGGCAATTAGTATCCTTAACTTATCAATACAAATTTACAAATGACCAAAAATTAAAAATCAAACTAATCCATTACATCAAAAAATTGAAAATACAATTTTTTATTTCGAAAACAGTATAGTGTAAGTAACACTAGTCTACCAAATGCTACAATTGTGTTGGGGTTTTCTGACAAGGACGACTTTAAGAAATGGATCACCTGAATTTTACCAATACAGTACTTTGCTACAGAACATATTGGCAGCTTCATTTGTCCAAAGACATGGAATATGAAAATATAATACCAATAGTACATGATCATTTAGCCCTCAACAATGATCAATTTGTAACATGTTCTGACTCCACAAAGCATGGCTTATAAACCTGATAACATATAAGTGCAAGGAAAAACATTCGAGTGTTGTAAAGACCCACTAAATTGTTTGAGATTCCATCAAACTCTGAAAATTCAAATAACAAGCAGAGCTAAAGATCTAAGGTAAAAATCTCCACATATAAACTGTTATTAAAGACATCTGCATGGTTGTTAGTTCTTCCAAAGAACAAAGACAACACAAGAGGAGAGAAAACAACACAACGCTGTATGTATTGATTTTCCCCACAATTAACACTTCTTATCTCTGTTTCTGAGGTAACTTACTTTTATGTCTTTAAAGGCTGAAAGTCAAACATCTTTCAAAGACAGTCAGATGTAATTTTCAACAAGGTAAACAGGATGTTTCAACTATTATTCATAATTTTACACAACATCTTACAGGTAACAGGTCATGAAAACATAATAAATTTTCCTGTGTATTCTACCTACTGGTGTGTTGTATTCTTTTTTTGTATTTTTTTTTTTTGCCTAAAGCAGCTTCCGCTAAAACAAGTACATCCTTAAATGTCTAACTTATAGATACACAAATTTTATAGTAATCAACACTAACTTAAAAAATCAGTTTCTCTAAATATAATCCATCATGATGCTAGATACGATATGCTTCCAGTATAATCTCTATAATCTCTAGAGGTATGCAAGAGGACAACTGGCCAATACCAGTTCACCAACACCACCTCTCCCAATACATCCGATTTAAATAAATGCCATGTTGATTTTATTTAAACTTGTCCTGGTCATTTGGCCTATGGTCAGGGTTAATGAAAATATATGTCATGAGCAAATTTAGTGACAGTCTCGGGTAGTATGAATTTCTGATATTTCATCTTTGAAAAGTTGGACACGTTTTTTGAGTATTTCAATATTATTCAAATAATGCAACTAAATAGTATAAATATCAATCACGGTAATTGAAAAAGTTGAGTCTTCAGCACCAGCATACTGTGAACTAACAATACAAAGATATCTACTGGGGATAATGAGTGAAGTTTGAGAAAAAATATCATACACATTACACAACTTCTTCAACAACAACCCCCCCCCCCAAAAAATGGAAATCAATGGTGAAGTTGAGGTCATTGGTTAGGTCAAGGTCACAACTGACATTGTTAAGTTGTTTTCTTGTCAGTAAGTCAATATCTAGTATATATCTTGTCAATAAGTCAATATCTTATTTGAAGTCTTTAATTTGTGCTGAAAACAGTACTTATAAACTGAATTAAACATAAAATAATGTGGTGGAAGCCACTGGAAATGTCAAGGCCTGAACATTGACTGTTGAATTGCTTACACCAGTATGTATCTTTGTATCATTTTGATGAAAATGGGTTTTGAACAGTATCTATGAAACTGAATAAATGAAAAGATTCAGAAGCAATTTTGAACAGAATTTTTTTTTAATGACCTCATGCTATTTCAATGCAAGGAAAATAAGGTTAAACTCTGTTGTATTGAAGTCCTGGGGACCAATGGATTTTTTTGTTACATCCGTAGTTTGTTGTACATGAATAATAATAACTAAAGCAAATTCACTATATACATGTTTTCTTTCACCAGACTACAATTTTTTCTAATTGAGGCTTAGAATGAAAACATCTTGGTTTTTTTTAATCTTTTAATAATCAGATTGTGTATTGAAGAATTTATGTGAAAATAACTTTATTCAACTATTATGTTAAATAGTAGTGCAAACTTTTTAAATTTCAAAGGGATTCATCGTTAAAGTGTTAAATCACCACTACCACGACTCAAAATAAGTTCACTATATCTGTAAAATCATTATATCTGAATTTATTATAACTGTAAATTTTGCAAAGATTTGTTAAGAATTTTACTGAGGACTAAAAAATAACTTAGCTATATTAGAGATTTCCCTCGATCTGTGTTTGTACTAAAACGAGTTTGACTGTAATATGACAGAAAAAATTTCTACATGTATTCTTGGACTGAAAAATAAATTAAATGGCCCAAAACCTTAATTCTAAAAAATTTCCATTCAGCTACATTGTCACTTGTTTTACTGCTTTTCATTTTTAAAAGACTATTTTTACATTCATCAGATAGGGGCATTCACATAAAGACCAACAAAAATCATTCAGAAACAACAATGGCTGCTCCTGTAAATAAAGTGAAACTCCCACAAAAATGTAGATCACAATATCAATCTTTGGAGACAATTGGGGATAGAATATTGTGACATCATATCCTGGAAATGTAAAAACAATGTTGTATAACATGCAGAATTTCATGTACACATGTAGCCCTAGTTAAATGTAACATATATCTACGCAATGTGGTTGTGATGCCACATTTGGCCTTTAAAGATGAAATACTAAATCACACTTATCAATCAATACATATAAAAGTTGGCTTGATTCACTAAGGGTGAAAACAGAAGAGGAGTTGATTGTCACTTATGGCTAGCCAAGATGAAAAACTTGCTGTAGAGCCCTCTTCGTTTATCGTTTATCGAGAGATCGATTTATAAAAAAAACAAAAAAGAAAATGATGAATCAGCTTCCAGTAATGCTGAATAGAATTTAAATGATGAATCTTAAAAAAAAAGTGTTTTTATCTGATTGCATGTCCCTGAACCCTTTTCTCTTATCATTTTCTAGCATATGTAACTTTTGATTGAATGTCACTTTTAATTCAGTTCAATTCTGATAAATAGTCGAAGCTTAGTTGTTTTTGTCCAGCAGATGATTAAGATATTGATTTGACAATACTTGGTCTACCTATTGAAGTGTTGAGTAGTTTTTTTCTTAACTCGACTCTCATCTAAAAATCAATAGCCGTTATCTATAAATAACTAATCCTAAGGATACCTGTGTAAAAACTTAAATATCTGCTTGCCCTTAAATAGAAGATTTAGGACAGACAGCAGCACAATAACAGCTCTATAAACTGACCATCCTTCTGACAAACAGGTGCAAAATTTCTTTCCAAAGTTGTTTGAGGGAAGAGTTCTGATTGGTTAACAAGCTGTATGTGAATTTCCATCCACCCTGTCTAGGCCGGGCATTAATAAAGGAATTTCACAAAGCAATGTACAGATACGAATTTACTTATTCAAATCGCTAATGTTGTAAATAATTAATAAAATGGGGTTAGATTGGAAAGAAATTCAATATTCAGATCCAATCACCACTGGTTGTATTCAATACACGCATCAGCCTCCAGAGTACACAATATCAAAGCTTAAATTTTATACTAAATAAATGCATAACGGTTTTAACTCTTTTGATATCATTCATTTTGCATTGGGACTTTTGGTGTGTATGTGTTCATTTAAAAGACAAGCGAAAAGCTGTCAATGTGACAGCAAACCGGGTTTTTTTTAATGTGAACTATATCCATAATCAACGTCCATTCTGAATTGATAAACACTACCTACTGTATCCAGTGAAACGCAATATATATATGCGATATTTTGCCAAAAATGACTAAGTTCAAAAGTTGGTATTTTTTTCATAAATTATCAGAAATCAAAATCTTAGAAATGTGCAAACCTCTGAAATATATACAGTTGATCTGCAAAAGAACAACTTCGTATCTTGAATACTGTAGGAGTTATGCGTACAATGAGGGTACCCTATAAGCTATATTTTGCCAAAAAATGACTAAGTTCAAAAGCTGGTATTTTTTTCATAAATTACCAGAAATCAAAATCCTAACAACATGCAAAGATCTGATATATGTACAGTTGATCTGCAAAAGAACAACTTCCTATCTTGAAAACTGTAAGAGAAGTTATCCGTACAATGAGGGTACCCTTTTGGCAGCCGCTCACCCACCCGCTAGCCTGCCATTTTTCATTTAAATAACCGAATTTTTCCGTTGGAAAACCTGGTTAAAAAAGCGACCATATAGCTCTACAGGAAAAATAAAGATTAACGGAACAACGATATCGAACATGCAAAATGCTAATATACCCCTATGCTCTTATAATACCCCTTCCCCCTTAATCCTCCAAAGTCCTATATACATATACTTCGATATACAGCATTAATAATTAAATACCACAAACCAATGAATCGTATATTGCATTTTACTGTATTTGTTTAATACACAGTCTTTTGCAATGAATTTTAAAAGGATTATTTTTTTTTTTTTTTTGCAATGTGAATATAGTGGACATGGCAAATAGAGCAAAACTGGTGAAAAAATGTATTATTCTTCATGTACAATGAATATATCATTTTCAAATTATCTTCTCCTCTACATTACCCAGTAAGCAACAGGAGCTAATTAGGTCAAGGTTAGATAGGCAACATAGGATACATACCTAATATGATTTAGGGGTCCAAATTTGAGTGATGTATGCATGAAAATGTTTAATTTTGATGGGGACACTTTGTTATGGAAAATTTATTTAGATAAAAGTACTGCAAACATTTTTAACATAATGTTAATTAATATACATGTTTAATTGTTCCAATTTCTTTTTTAAGTTATCTTGTCATAAAATGTATATATCTTTATCATAATTCAAATATAATGAAAATTGTGGGGGAAAACCCTGCCTGTCTCAAACCCATGTCACTTACATATTACTAACAAAGGAGCTAGCCTGTTAAACAAATAGATTGATAAAGATTAACAAAAATGTTAATGATGCCATAGATTGATGAAGATTTATAGAACAATTTTAACAAGAGCTTGAACTTTGGGTAGCTGTGTCTAAAGGCAATGTGACAAAGCCCTGTTTATTTCATTTTTGGTCAGTCAGCCATGGCTCTATGAAATAAACAAGATTTGTCTGGCTTTTGAGCAAAGACTACACAATCTATGCACATTCAACTCGAAACCAGCATCATTTTTGATGCAAGATATTGATAGTTACGTCCTACCTAAAGTCCAAGCTCTTGTTGAAATGGTTCTAACAAAAATATTGATGACAATTCAGGGTTATTTCCTTGTTTATTTCAAAGAAATCTCTGAAACAAGATCAAGGTGTTCTACTTCTCCTTAACTATTCAAAAGAAGTTTTTTTTTTACCAATTAAAAAACTTTCATTAAAAATAACAGTAAATGCATGCAGAATTCTGATTCTGGTCACCCCTTCATCATTTAATTCTTTTAGTTCACATGTAATCATACTCTGTAACTTAAAACTTAAAATACCTGAAGTAAATACACTCCTTGGATATAGATACTGTGAGGGGGAATACCATTGTTATATCCAACACTCTATACAAACAAATCCTTTGTCATATCCTTTGCAAATATTGCAAATCGATCAACAAACGATCAATTAATCCATTCTCACTCCAACAACAGATTAATTAATCCATTCTCACTCAGGAAAGGGTTAAATCCAGGCTGAATTTCATATTCCACTGGATTTCAATTAAATAATATAAGAATTATTCCATCAGTTGGAAAAATAATAAATAAACACATCCAAATGTCGGAGATGTATAAAGACTAAGGCTTCGTTATTCCATTTCATAATCAATGGAAAGAGGAGGTCGGTGGCGTAATCCTTCACAAAAACAGCATTCCCATCACAACACTCAGAAAATAATCCATAAATAAAGAGAGAAAACACAACACAAAACATTGATAATTCATTAATTCCTCTTTTAAAGATATGGTGTGTTAATACATCCATGTGCTATAGATATGTTTCATATATCTAAGTAAATCAACTTTAACCAAAAAATAAACAATAATAATAAATTCCCATATTTGGAACTGGTTCGGGTCTGAAAATATGAAACAACTACAAACAAGTAACAAAACTAAGTTTTACACATTCACAATAGAAACTATACAGCACTGCAAATCTGCACATAAAACTTGACAATAATAAGCTTGCATGTTAATTTTATTAAATAAAATTAAAACAACTGAAATGCTACAGTAAAATTCCTACCCCTTGCTTCTACTGAACGATCTGTTGTATGTTCCGTGTCTTGGCTCTACGGTTCTGGTAACGGCACTTCCTGTTGCCGAGCCCTCGCAGTACTCCGTTGACAATAGATTCCCTTCTATTCGGTTTTCCGTCCCGTGGGCTTTGGATGCTGATTTGATGTCTCCAAATGCAACAATTGCCGAGGACCCTTCTTCATTTTCTTTGTGATGTATCTTCACACTTTGTATTTTACCATATCTAGAATAAAGTTAAAACTTCCTTTATGTTTTCGCAAAACGTTTCAGAATTCATCAAGTTTACAAATAAAATAAAATGATAACTAGAGGGATATCTATATTCCTTCAAGTATTTGTTATGTAAATAATGAATTAAATATCATGTCTGTTGTTTTTGTTATGTAAATAATGAATTAAATATCATGACTGTTGTTTCAGATTGTTTAAGCGACGTAAACCCTTTCATAATGCCACACTGTACTATAATACATGAAAAGCCAGTTATCATAGTATGAAATTTTGTAGTCTGTTTTAACCTCAGATTAGCTATATACACAGTACAGTTTGACAGTACACAGTACAAAAGCAAATTTGTTTGTCTATATTCTGACCAAGTAGCAAGAAGTTTTTTGTAAAAAAAATTCTTACTCATTTTGTTTCAAATACAGATCAGATCTATGTTTGTTAATGTGTATATCTACTTGTAAGTTATTCTGACAATGTTCACACAATTTTCAAGAGAAAAAAATTATTTGAACCTCAGATTAGCTATATACACAGTACAGTATGACAGTACACAGTACAAAAGCAAATTTGTTTGTCCATATTCTGACCAAGTAGCAACAAGTTTTCTGTGAAAAAAAATTCTTACTCATTTTTTTTCGAATACAGATCAGATCTATGTTTGTATGTGTATATCTCATTGTAAGTTATTTAGACAATGTTCACACAATTTTCAAGAGGAAAAAAGTTCTCTACACAATCTTCAAACAAAGTCAGGAGAAGGCAAACAGATTTTGAAATGTGGCCTAATTGTTTTTTCATCTGTTCTCTAACCATGCTACTTTAATCAGCCAGCTCGATTTGTTTTTCAGCTTGGCAGCATCACTGAAGTCAGAAACTGTGTTGTATAGAATAGCCTATTCTGTCTTGAGAGAGTGCACGATAAAAAATGTATGAGAGACAAGTCATAAATTATAGCAGCATTAGTCACCACTGCAGATTATTTGAAGTGTTTGTGCATTTTCCTTTTAACAAGATCAAAATCAAGGAAAAACTGGATTTTTTAAGGTTTAAGTTTATCAAAGCTTTTGAATCTTAGTAGTATCAAAAATGTTTATTTTCTTTCAAGTTATTTTCACATCCAGGATACACTCAACTTTATCAAATGATTTCTAGAACAACAACTGACAAATCAGCTTTATAAAAAACTTTTTGTTTCTGAATTTAGTACTTAAACCTTTGTATACTTCACTTGCTGGTAGAGAATATCTGTCTCTATTAAAGATGTCTTATCTTTTGTGTCACTTGAGACCAGAGAACAATTTCAACTTTTGACTTTTGAAGCATAAACCACATAGTTATGTCCTTTATATAAAGTCATTGGTTCTCAATTTTCATACATCACCTTCTGGGGCAAAATTTATTATGTTCAATACGGTAAATCATTTTCTAGGATTAAAAATCAACAAAATTTAATAGATTTGTTTCACTCCCCCTTTATTAGTTTTACATTTTTCAGTGCTCTTAACTCTGTAACCACACACCCTTCATAGGACTGTGTTCAAATACAATGCTAAGACGGAACAATCATGTCTCGTTTTGTCCTACTGTGTTTTAAAAATCCATTCAGCTCTATTTTTTTTCCTTTATGCAGGCTTAGAAAACTGGCAGTGTTCCAACTTTTCACTGTAAGCTGTAGTTGGCAATCCTCCAGATAACATTCAGGCATTCCCTGATAAAACAACTTTTGAGATGGTCCTTCTTGTCTGACTAGATCACAAAGCAGATAAATTATTCATGTATTTGTATGCCCCATTAATTGTGTATCTTACTTAGAGAGAGCAGATTCCAGTTTTAGCTATACACTTCCCAACAGATTTTTATGATTGCCCTTCATATTCTTTGTAGGATTGTTAATTGTGTTATTCCAGAGTGTACACCAACATTCAATATTCCATAGATCTCTAAAGAAGTCTTATGTCAGTAATGAGTGCTCCAACAAGCCATAGCCTATAACAAGCCAATGGAGCCTTTCAGTATAAAATATGTGTCTTTTCAGCTGAACAATATTGATCTGCGCAATTCCACAAAGCTATTGATCAGACTTCTATGTATTAGGCAATGATTGCAGCCAACCTAATACATGTTTAAAATCCACTATTTACTGATAAGAATTTTGTTTGGACGTTTGCCAGGCATTACAAAGGTTGCCAGAACAGGTTTTATTACCAGAGAGCTGTAAATAAACCAAGGGCATTAATTCGCCCGTTCTGCACAAAGACTGGCATTATTATCATGTTTATCAAGGGTTGTCTGCTTTCCATGCTGACTTGGCAATAACATGTTCAGCTCTACTTTGCATTAGGGGGATTTTTTTCCACTTTTGCTAATGTACATAAACAATGTAAACGCTATGAATAGCCTGATCACCCTTGTACATGGACTCTTCCAGTATGACTCATGTTCAGGTGATCACTTCTCTTCATTGCTAAGCTCCATGCTAGGTTATCGATTGCAACAGTGGAATACACTTTACTTCGGTGGTTCTCCTCTATGAAACGAAATTCACCCATTCCCTTCATAGAAACGAAACCTTTCTGTGCACAGAAATGAATTTTGTTTTGTGTTATTAAAAAGTGAAAACAATTTTATGAATTGTATTACTGTCACTTTGTAATGTTGATATCTATAAGTAAAAAACACCCAAATCTTGACCTCCCTATTCAATTCAACTTCTCTGTGTCTGTATCAGCATTGGAGAACTGGTTTTAAAAATATACAGACGAGTTGGAATAAGTATATGTGTGAATGTGGAATAAACCAGAATTAACGAATAAAACTGCACCAGCAGTTTGTACCAACAAAATATGGCCGACTGTGCAGACAAAATAACATGCGATGATGCCTGTTTCCGGGAGCAAAATTAGTTCACCTCATTAATATTTTGTTCTTAAATTAGAATACCACGGATTTGTGAAATTATCTATTCACCAAGGAAACCCCACTGCTATTTCAAGTGCCTTATGAACATTGTGCAGGCATATGTCTCCAACAGCAACCACATAATTGTAGTTATTTGCAGCACAGTTCAACATAGAAGCCAGACATACACATACAGAATTGAATACACATGTACAATACATTGATACAACTTTCAATGTAATTTTCGTAGAGTGTTACCAATTTCAACATACATATACATGGTCAGGTCTATATATAAATCTCAGCTTTGTGAAATATGTATACATTGAATTTATTCTGTTTTTCTAAATATATCAGGTAGTATATGAATTTTTTTCTCCATAATTTCATGATCATATTTTTCTCTCACATAGTTCAAGAATTTAGACATAAGGAACAATTCATGAGATTTGTATTGAATGGTTCTTGCAAAAATATTACTGTAAAAGCATTTGTGGGTATATGTAATCAAAATTAACTGCATTTGAATGCATTGTTTTGTTCTCATCACGTTTCAGTAACCGTTTTTAATCCATCTTGTGGCAAAAGAAGCTGATATTACAAAATTTTAATTGCTGCTATGACTTGCATTTACATAATTGAGAGACTGTAACTTTATCATACCGAAACTGTTAAAGTATTGAATTTTATTCATAGAAAGGTATCAACACTAACTTAGTAACTTACATCGTCATTAACAAATGAATTGGGCATGAAATATTTCATAGAACAATAACAATTCAGATAGTTATTCCACAATCATGGCCACACTTTCTTTCATACTAGACAATTGTCAGCAGTGTATTATGGTTAGGGTGTTGGTTGTATATATACATCTAGAGCTGTGTGGCATGAGGTCAAGACCAGCTGGCAATTACAGTATACATTGCTTATCCGTATACAAATCTCCAAGATGTGTTTTATGGCATACTATCATAGTTATGGAGATAACAATTGTTTATTTAATATGATGTACTTTCATTCAAATGAATTTTATATACATGCACATATGCCAATGGGTCCCACACAACCTTAAATTTTCCCTAACTTGAAAATATCAATTATACCAATGTAAGTGACAAATCTCCTATAATTTCTAAATGTCTTTGTAAGAATCAAACTCGCTACCCTTCATTATAAAAGCCAAAACTCTACTGACAAAGCAAAAAGTTGGTAGGTGTGCTAGTTGGAGCATGGCAGTATGGCAGTATGCAATACACTCTATATTACACGAAACACACTAAACAGAGCGGGGAATGTATATATGTATGTATTCTATCTACATTTTTATTAGGCTTCTAATTATAACCCTCTATTCACTGTACAGGCTTCATATTATGGTTATAACCCTAAGAATTTCAAGTAACTTTGTTTTTCCAGTTTCTATCAGAGTACATGTAGGTACTTAGGAAATTTATTCAGTAATGTTTTATAAATGTATTAGAATCTTTTTTACAAGAACTTGATCTTTAGGTAGTTGTGTCAAACAGCATTAAATCTACATTCAGTATATATTTCCTTGTATGTTTGCATTGGAAATATGCGATGTTCAATTTCCTATGAATACACTTAGCTAATTCATGTGCCATGAGCACAAATATAAACGTAACCTGGTCACCATGTGTTTTGAGTATAATTATTATTGTAAGATTAAATAAAACGTTCAACCTTACATAACCTATTTGATATGTGCTAATGGAAAATAATCGTTAAATCAAATCTATTCATCAATAAAAAAGTTGTTTTCGACAAAATCTCTAGTCACTATACGTTTAGTTGCAGAAGCGAATTAAACACCATGTTAATATGGCTGTTCCAGGTATGTTTCATATCCCTGACTAAGAGCGTATAAAATGGCTTCATAGCTATGATGCACAAATATTTTTACACAAACTGGCATATGAATTTAAATATAAGCATTGAATGCTTATTTTTGGATGTCGTTGGTCCTATAACACACCAAGCGGTCCAGACAAATTATCATACTGCGCGTTAGCGCGGTAATCGTCTGCACCGCTTGGTGTGTTGTAGGACAACGACATCGAAAAATAAGTATTCAATGCATAAGTGACGTTGGCCTGTCTATATTTCCTTGCTGGACATTCAGCCATGGCTCTTTGAAATCAACACAATTTGTCTAGCTTTTTTAAGTTAAGACTACCAACCGCAATCGGTGTTCATTTCGCTTGAAACCAGTATCATTTATAACTTTTTTGACACAAAAAAATAGATAGTTACATCCTACTTAACTCGAAGGCCTTGTTAAACTGGTTCTATCAATTTGATATTTCATTGTTTATAGGGTTCTGGAGACAACAGAACCATTTTAACAAGATATCTAGATTGCTATGCATTATTCAAAACAAGTCAAAAATGACATGGTTTCAAGGAAAATATGCACCAATTGCCAAGCCTACATCACATTGCTGTTTGACACAACTACCCAAAGTCCAAGCTTTTGTTAAAATAGTTCTATTTCTAAACCATTCCTTTAAAATTCTCTTGTAGAATCAAGTAATAATGGTCTGAGGAAGAAAAATAGAAACAGGGACTTCTACGTCTGCATCCATTAGCTTCATTGATTTCCTATTTCCCTTGAAGCTAAGACTATTTTCCCTTCCACAGCCACGGAAAAATGCATATATCTGGATGCGGCATTCATCTGTTTTCTGTCAAAGTCGATAGCTTTTAACTTTCTTTCACTGTTTCACTATCAGACAAGCATACAGAATCTGACAATATTTGAATAGTTGCAACACCAAATAATGTTACTACATGTACTGTTAGATACAGCTGCGATTTCACTTCTGACTGAGATTTTGGAAGGAGCTTATTCTCTCATGGAAAACTATAGTATATCAAACTTTAAGTGATGTCAGTGCTGGAACTACTGAGTTCTAAAACTATACCACTCTTTAGTAGGCTACTATTCAAGTATCAGCTCTGTTTATAAATCTAAAACTAGTTATTTCTTTCATAAAAGATGTCGGAGTTTGAAGCACTGTTGTGTACTAGCATTAATGTAGCACTAACTTTGTCCAATAATGTCTCCATGCTGCAACATAATGCTTATCATGTGATATAATTATCAAACAACAAATGGATCACATACATAGCCGACAACATGGAGGCAAAAAATCCATATCAAGAGATGACATGAGTCAGTGTTAAGGGCAGGCAATGTTTTTTGTAAATCAGCCGGTCCAATCAAAGAAAAAAGGAAAACATTTCCAGTATTTTTTGCAATTTGTGTATCCAAATGACCAATTAACTGATTAGACATCTTTCTACTTGTGTGACCATCTAAACATCTGTATCTGTTTGTTTGAATAAATTCAAACACTTGACTCCAATGGGGACACTGCTGTCAATAACTATGCAATCCAGAATGGCAAAGAAAATGGAAATTAGGGGCTGGGGGGGGGGGGGGGGGGAGTTGAGTTTAGAAAGTTTGATCCAGTCTGCTTGCTAGATTTCCTTCACTAGTGCCTTCTCTACTGAACAGGTCTCTGATCTGAATGCATAGCACACCCTGTCACATTAGAATGGCTGAATGGCTGAAGTATTTAAATCACAATATTCTTCAAAAGTTGCTCCGTATTTTAAGAGCCCAAAAATTAGGCAGAAACTGGGTTTGTCGTAACAAGCATGTCGTTTTTTGTGTTCATTCAAGTTGATTAAATTTCGGGCAATTCAATAAAGACACTATTATAATTAAATAAGTAATAAAATTGATATATCTTATCTCCATAAGCTTTGCTTGGTGAGGATATTTGGCATTGCATTTACTTTTCTTGGAAATTTCAACAGCACTTCAATATCTACTTGGCATCATGGGATTGAAGATCTCTGTACATTTTGAGATCTTGGCAAAAGCAAACACTGCAGCCCCAACATTCTTCGAATCGTTCATTATGATAAATAAATCTGCTTTTCACAGCTTCCTTGTTCTGAATCCGTCATTAAAGGATTCACAACATTGAATGAAATAGATCAAGAACCATGTTTAAAATAAAATTATTAAATTCAAGAATTGACAAATCTATGATCTATCAAAAACAGTGAGGAAAAAAATTAAATCAATTCTGTTGTTGTTCAACTATAATATTTCTTAAAGTGTTTGAAACCATTTCTGTTTAATATTACACATGCCAAATACAACATATCGAGATATGGAGAGAAGATATAACTGCATTTATCCCAAGCCTTCCCGGTCTGTGCTTTTGTGTAATGTGTGCTGTGCAGTGAACATGGACATTCCAACCTAAATTATAATATTCATAACTCATGAGAACGGATGTACGCAAGACTAAAAATAAGTATATTTGAACAAACAATATTAGGATGCATGATCAATGTTATTTGGTGTCTTATATTTCGTAAGAATTATTTAGTCAAATCTTTTATCAACTGCCTGGCAAATGGAATATCACATTTTTATACGCTCCCTCGAGGCGAGCTTTTCCGCCTTTAATTTTCTGTCTCCTTGGTCAAATATTTCCTATATCTATGATCACCTTGAAGAAAATTAGTATCCCCAGTAACAATACGATACAAGTATAAGCATATAGTCATAGCTTTCAACCCAACAACTTTAAAAGGGTTGCTTTAATCCGCGCTACGAAAATGGCTGACCTGAATTTTTTTGGTCAACGTGTGCTATACTCACCTCTTAAAATGTTCTGCTACTGCATCTTCTGGAGTTTTCTCGGGTAAATTCCCAACAAGTAGGTACCTCGTTTCTCGTACCATATCTTGTTATGCTACATAACGTTTGGTGTTATGTATTAGAACGCAATAAATATCACAAATTCAATCATTGCAAATACACAGTTGCCATATCCTCTATACAATGTAGTAAAAATTCATGGCCTATCGTGACGTCACATGCACACGTGACCTTCGACCCTTTACCATGCAGTCACATGGTACACCATATTAACATCAACCAGGGGCGCTCTCCAAACCTTTTATTTAGTAACTAACTGGTTTGTTCAAGTGACACACGTATGTACTGTAGACACGCCATAAGCTAGCACAACATATTTTATTAGCAAAAACGCCACCATTATACTCGTAATAGCCTCAGCTGCTATCAACACATTCACGGTAACTGTAGTACTGCCCTTTTGCAGGGCAAAGTGACATAATTTCGTAAAAAAAAATTACGTAACGTTAATTGTTTCATTTACGTCTTTAATCATATACCTACTAAAATTTCAGCAAAGTATATAAATTTGCCCTGCAAGAGAACAGTACCTCAGTTATCGTGAAGGGGTTTAACTTATACTATAGTACCGATATCTATACATATACATGTAGATAACGATACAGTTTCAGAGGTATATAGACCTAAATAGATTACAGTATCGCGAAAGAATGTCGCAAATTGATTTGTTGGTCAAAAACGGGAGAATAATCGATCCTGCAAATGGAGTGGACACTGTTGCTGACATAGCTGTGAATGATGGAATGATAATATCGATTGGCAATAATATACAGTTACAGGCAAAAGAGACATTTGATGCAACCGGTTGCTTGGTAACGCCAGGTCTGATCGATTGTCATGTTCACTGCTACCAATATTCTACACCATTAGGGATTAACCCCGATGAACAGTGCCTTTCCCGTGGTGTTACAACCATCGTAGATGGCGGGAGTGCAGGTAGGACTAAAACAAAATGGTCGCCTTTATTGTGTACAGTCACAATTTATCGCACAAAGAAATGTAAGCTGCGATAGATAGCAAATAAAATAAGACACAAACAACACATTAAACAAAAACGGTATTCAAACAAATCCAGCAAATCAATTCTATTGCATACGGGTTTTAAATAGACAGATAGGAGTTCGCCTTAGCTGGCCAAGTGTAGTGTGCCAGCACATCGGTTAAACCGCCGACAGCCTGACTCATCAGTGTACACACACTACACTTACACACACAATACATCTGTGTTGTGTTCAATCCAAGGAAGTTGGTATGTGGCAAATAGCTCAAGCCCTTGAACAGTTGAAAAAGTGACACGTAGCTGCGGGTTATATTTTTCTTCGCGTTACACTAAGAGGACTTTAATAATCTCTTTTGTTCCTGCCCACAAGCCTGTGCGATATATACTTACCATTGAATTAATTATGACAATAACATTTTATCCCCGGAGTACCTCATTCTTTTTAAAATGAAATACAGAGGGATTTTGGATCACACCACAAAGGGTTCAATTTAATCTTTTATTGCGATGTAAATAAATGTTGGCAACATGGTTAAAATTAATAGCTCTCTATATATAGGTCCTATGCTTGCAAGGACATCAACCAAACCAGCGCCCCAGGACTTCGTGAGCGCTGTTGATGTAGCCATCAATCAATATCGAAGCCCCTTTTTGTTTTTCTATTATGATTAAGAAACATGTTCCAGCATATAACACGAAACTCCATTTACAGATAGGGATAAAATTTCTGAAAGTAATCCCATCGAAAACAACTTGAGCGGTACGTAACAAAGGGCCATTTCAAACGTACATCCATTTCCGTGGTATATTCATCTTAACTCTATAAAAATTGTTTGACATATCCAACATGATATTTGTAACACGTCTATGTATATTGTACATGTAGATCTTTTCTTTCCAATATGGCTGTGGACTAGTTCAGTCACGTCTGTGCGGGAAGGAAAAAAACCAAGATGGCGCCTGAAAGCTCGTTGTACATGTTATAAAACGACCTCATGCATGTCGACGTCCAAGGCCCCGTCTTTAAAGGACAATTCCGTTGTTTTAAGTAAATTATCAACAAGCTCTTCAATTTTCCAATAGATCTTCTAAGGTGTATGCATATTTATTTGCTTCTACTGCAGACTTAATTATACCAATATATTTGTCTAGACATCACAGGGGCCAAATGAGGGGAAATTGAACAAACTGAGCAAACATCTGCGTTTGTTATTGAACAATTTACGAAAAGGCGACTTAATATTCTCAGTTCGATACTTATTAATTATGCAATTTACTAATGCATATTTAACAATAAAACAATAAAATAAAAAACTATATAGAATATGAAACCTATGAAGGAAAAAGGCCCATGGGCCACACTGCCCACCGGAACTTCCACACGGCTTTTTTTCCCACACATTTCAACTGCTTTTTACACAAAGATAAGGAATTCTAACCATCTACAATGAATATGTTTAAGTCCCATAATAGTTGAGATATCTGATTTTTCTTTCAATATGCTCTGCTTTGCTCGCCTGGCACGAAAGCCTTATCTATTCCTAACCCATGTCCTGCTTTTGTTTATGTTGAGGTTTCCAAGGGGGTAATTTCAACTTCGTATCCAGAATCACACGATGTATGTTTTTAAAATTACACAATTATTGTAGGTGCTATGATCTATTATGCTTGAAGACAATAAAATTGATGCTAATTCAAGTGCGATTTATCAAAGGGGATTATCGATTTGTCTGGCTTTTGAGCTAAGACTATGCAATCGGTGCACATTTCGCTTGAAACCGCGTCATTGACGCAAGAAATGGATCGGTACGTCCTCCTGAAAGTCCAAGGTCTTGTTAGAATGGTTTTAAATACCAGTTCAAGACAAACGAATGGAACACATAAATATTGGAGATGAAGAAATTATTACGACAATGTTTATAGCATACAAATACCTTGCTAACCCCTTGTCATTTCAGGGCGACAAAATTGTATTGGCCTTAATAGAGTGTTTTGGCGTATTGTCGTGTGATATTGCAAGGAAACACGTAAACTAAAAGCATAAGAATTACAGATTGTCTTCCTGAAAACGCACCGCCAATGAGTATGCCTGGAGCAAAGCTGTACAACAGATGGCACCTAGATGGAATGAACGTGACACGTTCTCCGACTCCGAGGGAAAAAAAACCCGGGAGGCGGGGGGGGGGGGGGTCCGGAAGCCCAACGAACATCAGGAGATGCACGGTGGGAAATAACAAAGCATGGTGGACGGTTTTTGAGAGGTAGAGGCTCATGCATGTTACTGTACGTGGTGCCAACTTTTGTACAGCTTTGCTCCAGCCATTCTTTACAAGTAGTTGTGGATTAGAGATCTTGTTTGGCCAGTGTATCCCAGTTCATAATATTTTAATCAAGTTTTATATCAATTTCTTTCTCAGTTGTCATCCAGAGCTCTGTTCAGTATAACAATAACAATGTGACGTTTGTGTCGAAAATTCTTAACTTACTGATTTTGGGTCCAAAATGTTAAGCTTATAGTTTTGGGTAGAAAATTCTTAGCTTACTGTGTCTAGTGTACTGGGTTGATTTTTACAGGTTACTCAGAGATGCTGCTGCATTTCTAGCAAGATTTATACTGCCCTCTGTTTATTGCTACTTAAACCTGTACTTCTGGACTTGTCTGTAGATACAAACAGGTTGTGGTAAAATGCGAACGGAAGAAAACGATGGACACACTGGAAGTGTGTGTCCACTTTGGAAGACTTTGGTTGTGCTTACAAACGGCACTGATATCCAGCAATGAGAGCAACATCCAAAAAAGAACCAGCAGGTTAAACTATGTTGGAAAATCTAAAACTAATGTAAACGGACAAAAAACCATGAAGATCGAGAAAAATGTCGTTCCACTAGATAAGAAAAATACATGTCTGCATTTCAAATCAGTGAAATTGTACAATTATATAGAAGTTGTTATATAATCCAGAAAAATATTCGTAAGTAGTCGTGATTCAGTCTTGAATATATATACTAGAACACACTGGCAAAAAATCTGTTGGCAATTAGATGCCAAGTTAGAACAGTGTGACAGGGGCGTAACCTTTTGTTAATAATGTTTGGTGATTGGGGTATGTGTAAAAAGTCGTAAAAATATTCGCGTTCGGTGAAAATCAGTAGTCACATACAATGTATTTTATTCCCAGACCCCTTTCAAAAGTATATATATGCTAATACACGTTTTCTATTTTATAAGGCTCCTCAACGTTTGAAGGTTTGCGGAAGTATGTTGCTGATCACAGTAAAACTCGAGTCCTGGCGTTCCTTCACATTGCCCAGCATGGTCTGGCAGCATCGGGTTGCACCTCGGGAGGTACGTACCGTGCTACCAGCATGGATGCTCATATACGCTATATGTATAGCACCTCCTCTTTTTTAAAAGGACTTGGACACGAATTTAGATCAAAGTTTTCTTTTTCTCTTTTTCATGTTTAATATGTTTTACTTGCTCATTTTGGATGATTGACCAAAATTTGAACGTTATAAGACAAGTTATAAGAGATATACAGAGGTAAGAAATCATTGTTATGTAAACAAAACTCGAGTCTTATATTTGTTAACAAATTATTTAAAGTATGTAATAACCATTTCTTTGACCAAATGAGTCATGGCAAACAAGGTTAACTGATTCATTGTGTTCATAGATAATATGATAAACAGAAAAGCAACAATTGATTGAAACTTATACCAATAAAACACATGTAAACCATAACAAAGCTCGATCTTTGTTTACAAAACAAAGATTTTCAAATTCTGTATCTTCCTTATAACTCGATATTTGACTTTCAACAGTTGACAAAGCATTAAAAGTACCCATATTAACCACTTTAAACATTAAAACTGGGAGAATAAAATCTTGAATTTTAAGCTCAAATCGTGTCAAAGTCCCTTTAAGCACACATTCGAACTAATTTGACAGCAGTTTTGCATTTCATTCCAGATATTAGGAAACGTATTAAATGTCAAACCAATTGCAAATGAATGATTTCTCGGATATTTGCAACATAGCTAAAACAAAATATACCTCTATTGTCTTACTTGTCGTACCATCAGACGTAAAAATTACAAAAAAATTTGACTAAGATTACGTAATGTCAAGGCTGCCTAGGATCAATCTCTTACCAGAGGACTTACTAAGCTCCGCAAGTGTTGGTGAAGCATGCGGAGCTCGCCCCTTGGCGAGAGGTTGGTCTTGAATGTCTATTTTGTGATGCATTTGATGCTAATGGTATACTAGTATCATTGAATTTTAAGATTAGCTCAAATCCTAGCAAATAATACATGTACGTACGCTATATTTTTTTTTAAAAAGTTTTTAAATTTTCACGTTCGCCCGAAGTTGGTTTTCTGCTTGATTTGTCGAAAAGTTGCGACAGGTGCTCAATTACAGAGAAAACAAATACAGTTAATTTTCTAGGAATATATACACATCGTATAAACAGTCAGATCCGAGATCACCCCATTTATTCAATAGTTTGACTAAATCTTTTGTGCCAAACTATTCCATAAAAATGAAACCTATCCAGACACCATACTGAAAAGTACAGGTCATTTTATTTTCTGGTTTTTCATTTTTAAGCCCCCGGCGGAGAACTGGACTCTCTGAATGTAGTGTCAGTTGACGAGTGTTCGAAGTGTGTAGTGGAAAACCGTGACCTGATCGTGGGTATCAAAGTCCGGCTGTCGGATTCTATCGCAAATGATGGGAAAAATGAACACGAAGCTTACAGGCAAGTATCGAACCTGCGACCGGGTTTTCTATTTTTATTTATTTATAGCCAATTTTAAAAATACATGTTTAATAGTATATTGAAAACTGTTTGATGTTTGGAAAAGCGTTACCCCTTCTGTGTATGGATATTTGCACTATATAGCAAAAGTTACTTGTGTGTGAAAGTGTCGTGTTTATTTACGAACGTTATGCGTAATGATGTTCAAAGTTACGCATTTACTTCGCGAAAAGTACGCATTTCTTCAAAGTCTGTTGTATATCTCGAAAGTTACGCGTTTGTTCGAAAAAAGGAATAAATAAATAATTTTATAACTTTCAATGCGATATCAATGGGCTGAAGTTTTAGTTAATGCGTTCTATTTTAACGAAAACAATTGTCTGTCCAAGAATCATGTAATATTTTGATATTTTTGCGCAGTTTAGACTGTAAATAGGTTTACACGGGTTTTGTCGTTAGCTAGTGGTCTGTCGAACGGCTGTTTTCTTCTTAATGAACTGATATTATTTGACTATATTCAAAGCTACAATATTTATTATCGCAAATTATTAAGGTACTTTTAATTTCGTTTCTTTTTACCGTGTCCATCCCAATGTTACTATTTTTAGACAACAAATCGCAATCACGTGACACTCTTACATCCCGCTTCACACAAAGATACGTATAAGTAAGAGCAATTGATCTGTCGCGCAATATCATATACCATAACCTTTCCTCATTATTCCTTATTTTGCATTTAGCCCAGTTAAAAACAATCGTTCAATGTTCCATCTATTTTTATACAAAGATTTGCATGATTGAGGGCCATTGAAATTGTGTCATGATAGTAGGACTTTTCCATTGACACCATTTTTTTTTGCTGTTAGCAAAGAAAATACTTGGGAAAGAATGTATTGTATCCTTATTTTTGACGCTGACCTTTTATATTAATCTGATTTACTATTCCGTATTTTGCTGTTTACTTACTTTTAAAGAAACAGGTCGATGTATTTATACAATCGTTAATTTTTTTTAAGAAATAAATTGAAACAATTTCATTACAGGTTATCATTGTCGTCCGATTGGTCTACAACGTCACGTGGTTAGATACGTTACAGTTACCTTTCGTACGAAATCAGCTGCAGATACTTCGTAATAATCCTAAAATTTGTTAATTATAGTCTAACTATAGATTTGGCAAACTGCTGGAGCTCAGTTGGCTAGCCTATAACAGAACGTTGTCGTGTTTCCGCATAATATGTTATACAAAGATTTATTCCTAGAAAGTTTCGTCGGGGGATGTTTATTGCTCATATACATGTTCATAAATGTAAAATACTAGAATAAGCTCAACCTGGTGAGAAGATGAAGGTTCATTTTATGCTACCTACAATCTGACAAGCTAGGTATTCATGCCGTATGGACATATCTCTAGTCATAATGCCGCTTTCATTTGATGCTGTGATTTAGTTACTAAATCGAACGCTGTGTTCTGTTGCCATCAACAACAGAACCGTTTGGTCTCCTTTTTAATGACAAGATAAGATTGGCGGTGAGATGAGATCGATGAACCACGAGGAAGTGTGAGCGTCTGACGTATCGATCATCAATACACACTGATTGTATCCCCTGGTAAAACATAGCTATCAAACGATAACGGAATACGGACGGAGCCGATCTCGTCTGTCGATATATCATTGTTTGTCTTTTGTAACTTTCCAGCACATTAAGCTCAAATCTCACTATGCCTCGGTGTTTAGCTAACAACAGCTTTACTATATTTGATTCTGCTTTGATTTCCCTTGCCACGTTTTTACGCATTGCAGCTTAGTTTGCCGTCTCTTTTTAATGTGAAAATGCTACGGTTCTGATAAATCGATCGTACAGTTATTTAGCACAATATGGTATCTATGCCGATCGTAAAAACCCTTCTGAGTGAAAAATAATAGATTTTTAGCTCATCTGGAGCAGCGTTGTCTATCATCAGGGGCCGTTAACATTTCATACATCGTACATATTTTCACCGAAGCTTATATAAAATATATTTATATAAAAGACCACGCCCTCTTTGAATTGGAATTAAGAAAATTTGCTGTCATTTGTGTTATGCCCAATATTGTGTAGATTCAAGTAAGTTCAAACCTTGATCCCTGCACCAATGCATGGAACCAAATTGGGGTGCGCACAGAGATCTATTTTTAAAACAATAAAATTGGTGCCGTTGTTTCTTTCCAGATGAGCTATGTTTTTATGGTCGATTTTACCTAGCCAAGTGATCATGGGTAATAATGGTAACAACCTAATGGTTGTAAAGTAAAACTATGTCGAACGCCAGGTTATGAGTTTTCATCACAAGCTTTCGAACATACATCACAAGATTTTTTAATATGAGCATTGTTTTTAATTTTGTTATATAACGTATAGTTGCAATATGTATACCACATGGAATATCGTAATCTTTTTGGATTATAAGACGCCAATAAAATACCTAAGCAGTAGATGCTAGAATATTATACATATACTTCATTTCTGACAATATAGAAAACTATTTTAAGTAAGTTGACATAGAATGCGAAAAAATCCCTGACGTATTGTAAATCTACTTTCATATTTAACGTTACTATTACATGCCAAGACGGTATATTTTCATGAAACTGCAGTTGTAGTTTGCACTGTGCACACACTGCATATTTCCTTAAGAAGTCGAAATTCTACCGATTTGGTATTTTAAAAATGACAAATATAAATGGAAGACATTTTAAGTAAATGGGGCCTCTAAGTCTTTATTTAGGGCACATTCATGCTTATGATTGCATTCAATATATAGTATATAATTGTTGGGATTTGTTTCAGGCGAGCTTTACTGGCGTCCGAGAGAGCTGGCGTACCTCTGATGGTTCATCACACCATGTCAACTGTAAAAACCCAAGTTGGTCCCGGTACTGTATATTTGCACGCTTTCTGTTTCTGTTATTAACTTATTTTTTTTTCTTCCGGCAATTAGTGTCTTTAAAAATGTTGAATACTCTGCCCCAGGTTTCTATTTCCGTCACTTTGTATTGATTTTCTTTAATGAATAAGCATATCTGAAGAAGGAAGAACAATTGAAATCGATATAAGAGAACCCCTCGTAGATTGGTACGTAGATTTGATCCACTTTTTTTACCCGAAGAACAAAAATGGAAACGGATTTCTAATTCTTACGGTTTCATATCATGAGAGATTTCCATTCTGGAATTTTCAGAAATCGAAAGGAGAAGGTTAATACCGGAATTGTTAAGTCAATGTTTGGAAACGAAGTATATATATTTATGAATATTTATATCAATGAAGATAATCGTGATGCATAAATATCTTCGGACAGTATGTATTTACTGAATTGTGACACACTACATGTACTTTTTATATAAAATTAAGTTTCGGATTGTCACATTTCACTGTAAGTTTGCTGAAATTGCATGTAGGCCAATATTGTTCCAGTTATGTTCACAAATAAAATACATGTTATACACAAGCATTCATACTTCAATGAGCTAAAAGATATCACAATATTAGAATGCTGGACCCCGATCAACGTACTATAAGTTAATATTGCCAACACGCACATCAAGAAAATACTGACGAGCAACTACTCAATGTATGAATAAGTGTATCGAGATCTGTCAAATTTATTCATATTTTATGCATGTAATACATGTGTTTGATTAATATAGCTGTATGTTATTCTGGTAAAAATGTCTGTATCTAAAATATTGTTTTTTGGCTCATTTAACACTTTCATACGAGATGAAATGGAGTATGATATCATCATCATTTGCTATTTAATGAACTGATTAAGGTAAGATTGAGGAAGACAAATTAAAAAAAAAACATTAATGCGTTTTGTTATTTAAAGGTTTTGAGTTGATAAATATACAGGATAAAAAAGGAGTAAATATACTAAACTCATGATTGCAATAAAAAACAAAATACAAAAAAAAGAACAACAACAAACAAACATAACAACAAAATGATAAATGCTACAAGCATTATACTTTACAATATTTGCTAGTAATATTTAAATTTTGCTGGTTGGATATACACAGTTTTATTCAATGTTATTCCCGTTGTTTCCAGATGATTCCACAGAATTAGGATGTCCGCGAGACCTCAGACCGGGAGACCTGTACACCCACACGTTCCACCCCTACCGCTCGTGTATCGTGGACGAGGAGACCCTGGCCATCTACCCAGATGTCATCCGGGCCAAGGAAAGGGGGGTCCTGTTTGACGTGGGCCACGGGCAGGGCTCCTTTGGGTGGACAGTGGCGGAGATCTGCGCGCGCTCCAACTTCTACCCCGACACGATCAGCACAGACCTACACACGGGCAACCACCGGGGACCTGTGTACGATCTGCCGACCGTGATGTCCAAATTCTTACACCTAGGTCTGTTGATTGACTAGAACCAAGATTACAGTGAACACTTATATTATACATGCATTTTAATTAAAACTGGGTATTTTTCAGGGGAAACAGCTTTATCCCACTCATATCTTGCAGCGTATGATAAACCTATAGGATATAACGAATTACGTTTACAACAATTTTTGCAAAATCGTTCGTTTCTGGCAATTTGCTCTAAACTTGTTTTACTCTAATTATTGAATAAAACTTGTCCCGTGCATGGAAGCATCATCTATATACGTAGTGTCGCAAATGAATTAGAGTTATTCCTCTTTGCCAAGTCTTGAAGAGATACAGCTAAAGTCGAACTATCTTCAACCACGCCGTTCATTCTACAGGTATGCCACTTTCGGATGTCATCAGAGCCGTGACGTCAACGCCAGCAAAGGCAATAGGACTGGGTAACGTGATTGGCAGTCTGACCCATGGGAAAGAGGCGGACATCACTGTTCTTAAAATTCATGATGGACAGTTTCCAATGGAAGACTCTCAATCCCAGGTATCTAGAACTATTTTAACAAGTGCTTGGACTTTGGGTAGTTGTGTCTAACAACAATGTGACGTAGGCCGGTCTATTTCATTGCTGGCCACTAAGCCATGGCTCTTTGAAATCAACCAGATTTGTCTGGCTTTTGAGCTATGACTACGCAATCGGTGCATATTTCGCTTGAAACTGCGTCATTTTTAACTTGTTTTGACGCAAGAAATAGATAGCTACGTCCTACTTAAAGTCCAAGGTGTTGTTAAAATGGTTCTAAAACTAAGCGATAATTGTAGTCATCATTCATATGGCTCTTTGAAATCAAAAAGATCTGTCTGGATTTTGAGCAAAGAATACGCAATTTGTGTATATTTCACTTGAAACCCGCGTCATTTTTGTAGATTGGTTTACCGAGATGTAATACTAACAAAGCGCAAGAAATGTTTTAACTATTAATGCAAGCAAAAGATAGTTACATCCTAACGACAGTCCAAGGTCTTGTTAATTAAATTAAAATGATTCCAATACGATTTTGATATTGTCGGAGAGGATCATTTTTTCATGTTGTGGGCCCTTTTATACCCTTTTTTTTGCACGTAAAGTACATGTACAAACTTAATGACGATTTTTAAAAATTACGTTGTAATCAAAGGATAGTTAGAATTAGAAAATATTCTTTGAGACCCAGTCTCTTCTTATGAAAATCGCGAAATCATTTTTTTCGCGATTTTTAAAAAGTTGGTTGGTTTGTTTTGAATATTTTTTTATTAAGAGTTGATGTTGATTGATGGGACTTGTTAGTTTTTTCTTAAAAAATTTATGAGTGGCTGGTGGTTTTTTGACAGTAATAATACATGCATTTACGAAATGACATAGGAGTGTTTCAGATGGCAAAACAGGTCTATTTAATATGACCTCGCGTATCTTGTAAGTTGATGAGATAATGAAATTGTAAATCGTCATTATGATATCATTTTAGGTTCGAGTTTTGGAAAAGCTTTTAAAACCAGTTACCGTGTGGAGAGCCGGAGTTGCGTACCCTATTACTGAACCTAACCCCTTCCCTAATCGACAGGCCATGAACATAAACAGCCGAGAGTGGGACAACATCCGGGTCAGAGACGACGTCAGACCTCGCATACAGTGAAAAGGACCGGAAATGATTTATCTATGTTACATGTATGAAGGTCTTCCGGTTTTTTCTTTTGCTCGCTTTTTACCGGTATACTCAATAAAAGAAAGGCGTTTTTTTAAAGAAGCTAAAAATATACCCACCTGTTCGCGCATATAACATATTTGCAATACATAAAAACAACATCAAAACCTGAATGGAGATTATTGGAATACTAGAACATACTGATATGTGAAAAGGACAGAACAGAACTACCTCAACTTCTAACGAATGTCCTCAAATTCTAACCTTGTGGTGAACTACTGCATTTTTCTACTGATTCCCGATGCACGGTTTGTAAAGTGGAGCCTTCGTCATCAGGACACTTTATTTTCAGGCAAATCGTCCGAATATCTCAAATTTTTTTTGTGATAAATTAAACGGCTTAAAATTAAGTCAGCCTCAAATCTGAGGTTTGTCCTCAATTTTATGCACTTTTCTTTAAAGAATTTGAGTTGAAGAATGAGTTGAGGGATTTGAAATTTTTTGTGAAGGTGGAGCCAGGTAATATTCCTAAGCGTATATGAGCTAGATCTGAATTTCAAACTTGAAGGCATGACGCTTCTAGAAATGGATGGCACCAGTGATAATTGGGAGATGTTGATTGTTTAATGTTGATTGTAACTTAAGTTTCCAGAGGAGTGAGCAGTTTTGCGATTTAACTTTTTCCTTTAAGTTGATACTGACAAAAACTGTACTTCTAATAATAATTCAGTCATACAAAATTTAACCATTTTGTCTTCCCTGGCCCTAAAATACAACTAGAGCATTTATTTTTTAGTTGGCATGACAAGTACTAGTAGCTTTTCCGTTACTCAGATGTCACTGTATACATATAAAGAAAAAAAAATGAAATGGAATGAACTATGTATTCGGATATTTTTTTTTAAATTATAGAGATATCAGGCAGTTTCTTGCATGTATATGTACAACTTTACATATTAGTCGTGACTACACATATTACTGATAATAGCTTTACTCTGTATTGGAAAATTAAATGCTTGAAAATCATTGTTTTGTGTGACTTTTTGTTGCCCGCTACCATGAACCCATTTAAAGCCTTGTCTTTATTCCCTCCCAGTGACACACATACATTTGTTCTCTGCACTGATTGATACTATCCGGGTTAATATGACTGAGGCGGAGGATAAAACACCGCGTAAACCCAGTGCAAACTTGAGAGGGATACCTGTCAGAGATATGGCATGGACAACCTATTTATGGCGGGGAAAGTTACACGACTTTTAAAACATTCTCTGGGTGTCATTTCTCCAAACCAGTTGGCAAAGGTACACGCCAATCGAAATCGAAAGCCGAGAATTTGACCTGATAAAAAGCTTCACAAGGCAAAAGGACATTACGGGGATTTTTTTTTTTTGGGGGGGGGGGTATATTTGGAATCAATTTCGGGTGTTTCATCCGGGGTATTTCGCCCACACCTGACGTGTCTGTGAATGTAAAAGACCCTGGATGTGAAGTAAACCGATCACTCTTCAATTGTTGACTTCAGTTAAGCAAAGTCTAAAGTTCAGATTTGCGGTTGGTTTCTTTGGCTAATTCTCATGCATGTTTAAAGTGACTGGAATTTCTTTCGACTCTGTTACAATTTCCTATCTTCTTGTCTGCATCGGACACCCCTCTCCCCACCTGAAAACCAATAAATGAAGGTTGACAGGGGGTCGACAGAATTAAATTTAAACCTCCCTGCTTAAATAAATTGGGTTACCGACAACGTCCGAAAAATAATGCATGTCTTTTACTATCGAATTTCTTTGTCGTTGTTTCGAGAATAGAAATTCCAGTGTAGCGTGAATGGGTCTTTACACATAGTTAATTACGGGTCTTCTCGGGGAGGGGAATGAACAAGGGTCCGTCCAAAATATGGCACTTAATAGATGAGCCCCGCTTTCTTATTTGAATTTGTCCTATACGAGGGCGCTGTTGAGGACTTAGTGCGAACAGTGAAAAAGGTAATTTATGAGTTTATTATTAATTATAGGGCTTTAAAAAAATCGTTTTACATCAGGATCGATATAATATGAAGCTTATAGGTTTTTTAAATCTACTATTTAATCTAAATGAATTTTGTTTGATTTTTACAACAATCCTTTGATACTGCGACTCGAAGGGATTTAAATCACCGTTCAAGCGAAAAAATAGGAAAACAATAGTTGACTACACACCAGCTTGGAAGTCGTTATATACGCGAAAAAAAAAAGACGTGCACTGTGTAGATAAATCTGCGAGAAAATGTTGTGGATAATGATAGTACAATACGCATCTGTTATAGTTTATGCACAGCACTATACAACTGGGTGACTGATTCACCTGGTTGGTATTGATTCGGCGACATAATGTGTGGCGTTATCTAAATCCTAGCTGTGAAGTATTCATTCTCCGGAAATTAAACCTAGGTGTTATTTCTTTGATGGGAAAACTGGATTCGACGTAGATTACGTATGTATTTCTTCATTTGATGAAAAGATAAAAGCGTAATCTTTATGCTGGTGTCATGTTATTCGTTTCTGCCAAATTTATGATCATAGGTTCATTTTTTTTACATTTATATTGAATATACTTGGTAAAGATACATTCCTAACAAAAGACTGTATATTCATGTATCGATACAGCTCTGCTTTACCCTTTTCTTTTGTATGTCAGAGCAAATTCCCATGCGCCTTGATACCGAGCAAAAGCTGATCCGTTTTAACGTGGCGATCGGGAAAGACATGCGGCTAAGCCACATTTTAGACTAACCCAAAAATCTCGGATCTAATATTATGACATCTTTGCAGATGTGGTGGCAGGGAGGACGATACAATCGCTTGTTTGTTCTTGTATGAAAAAAAATATCAACAAAATACAGAAAAAGCATGACGGAGCGATAAAATGGCAGATGAATACAGCATCGTCCCCGTGAATTCGTCGAAGTGTACTATGAATCCGTTGTTCTCCGTCCTGTTTTTGGGCCTGGCTTGTGTGTCCACTATATTCCAGATCCTCGCCTTCAGCACCCACGGATGGGTCGTCATGACGGAATTCCTGACCGACAACTACACGGAAGATGTCCGCAGTGTGGAGATTTACACCGGCCTGTGGTATACAGTTAAATGTGAAAACGGTGCCTTCAGCTCGGTAACACACCATGAAGCCTTCAAGGAGGACATAGCAAATGGCAATGATTTCAAAGGTATCCTGACATGTCAATTAATTCTCCTTTTGTTTGCTTATTCTTTGAGAATTTTTTTTCATTTGTGCTTTTTTATGAAGGAAAGAGAATTCGGAGAGGTTTCTTTTTTTATATTTTATTTTCAGTTGTCCCTTTTTTATGAAGGAAATAAAATTTATTAGCAATTTTGAAATGTTCAGTAACCATATCAATTGTCGTGTAAATATACAGAAAGTAAGTGGTTACGCATGGAGTAAAAATTATTGCTTGAGGTAACTGTTGCCAAGGTAACAGTATCATTTCAATCTGTCGTAACATTATGAAAGATCACTTTAGCCGAACATTTGTAATTACACGTATGTGTATTATCTCTTGCTGTGGACCACTTCACAAGGCCACGCATACTGTATGTTAACGCGGAGGATAAATGTGCATTAAGTGATCAAATATTCGTGTTAACGCATAAGATATCGATTTCTTCTCTTCTATAGATTAGACAATAAGGATTGTCAAATCGTTGTCTGCAAACAGGACACCCATATAATTGTTAAGTTTTATTTCCCAAGACTTCCGCTTACTGGCAATTAGACCTGTCCTAGGGTTTGATATGTAAATGATTTTGAACCATCTCTCGTGGTAATCAGGTATTTGTTAGAAAAAGATGCAAATTCATAGTTTTGTGTCTTCAACACCTTGGATCGTAAAAAAAATCTCCATGGAGCCATAGAAAATAGATTGGCCTTACTTAAGCAGTCACGGAGACGTGAAAACCTAGTCCATTAGGCAAATTGGCCGTCTATAATGCATCTTTGTTAACATGTCTGAAACTCTACTTGACATCAGCATCAAATTACCCATCTGTTCACCAGAATAATTCATCCCTTAGTTTTTTGTTTTATTAGATGAAGTTGGGTTACAGCAGATTATTGATGTGCAATTTATAAAAGTATTTTAAAATTTCATGAATAATTGAATATCGCTAAAAAGGAACGTTCAGTTGAGCAACACTCTCTTCGCTACAGTACGCCGATTTTAGGGCACTTAGAGAGAGACTGAGAGTGATCTGCAATGGCATTTGATGTTAAATAGGAAATAAATGTAATGGACAGTAATGCAAAATCAAGTGAAATATTTTGAACATTAGATTAGACTATAAAGTCATGTAATGTAATACTTGTTTTGTAAGCATTCTTACTTCGCACAATATTAAACAAAAGCTTTTTTAATTATTCAGTTCTTGGATAATATATGTAAGACCCATATATTATTACTGTTTGTTTTTTCTTATAACTCTTGTTTGCATATTATAGAATGTGGCATGTTGCTGTATAATTTTGTTACATACCGGGTACTGACATCAAAATTCAATAATCTGTAAAAGAATACCAGAATATTAAATATTAATACATTATTATGTTATCTTTGCACCTGCGTGACACTAGGCAAATAACTAAACGCCACACTTCGCAGTCATCCTTAAATGAGGCAGCAAAGCATAATTAGATCCGTACGCAGAACATCCATCAAACGAGGTCTTCTTCAGTTTCCTTGCTTTTCCAGGAATTCATTTGCACAAACAATTGCAAATGAATGGGTCATGACCAAAAAGCTTTTTTCCAACTCTCTGATTTTTGTATCCCAACTATATCTTTTACAAGAACACAAGATCTTAAATCTTAATTAATTAGAAAACTCATACATCTCGCCGACAATGAATGTTGAGATAATAGAACAACACTGCCCTCCTTCTCATCGTCAACATTTAGCATGATGGAGAAATGTGTTTTCGGTATAAATTAGGTAATGCAGTTGTCGTGTCTTTAAATCATATGAAATATGAAGTAAAGCAATCGCTATATGTCTTCCAGAAATGAATGGTAGTACTATAGCTATGAATAGTGCAATTGTTGAGTCTCACATGAAGTTTAGATATCATATGAAATATGAAGTAAAGCAATCGCCATGTTTTCCAGAAATGATTTACATTTTGTATAGTACTAAAGTTTAAAATAATGATTGTGTCTTTCAGAAATCCAGTACTCTTTGCGCGTCTGGTCACAGGTACTGTGTACCCTGGCACTGCTGGCCTCCATTCTAGCCGCTGTATTCTGTGTTCCATTTCTCTGCAAAACCAGCAGCTTTTTGCGATATCATTTAGTCGTAGTCCTTACTTCTACAATATCGTGTAAGTAGAGTGTGGAGAATGCAGAGAGAGTGCGGGGGGGGGGGGGGGGGGGGGGAGAGTAAGAGAGATATTGGGGATTATTAACTTGACGAAATACGAAACTTTTGATAAATATGTACAGTAATCTATGTTTTGAATAGCTCCTATTTCAAAAGGGAAAAAAAATCAATGTAAGAATAAATTTCGGCATACTTTTATAAGTACCTGATTTATTCAACATTCAAAGTGTCTGTCAGTGTGTCATTGAATATCATTTATTTTTTCTGAGAGTAAGATCAATAATATGTTTCTATACTGTACGCATGTTTTGAAAAACCCTAGAAAAAAAAATATATGATAACTTTTCATTATTTGATTACAGTCTGTTTGCTGTCAGCTGTCGTGTTCAACTGGACGGCGGAAGTAGCGTCAACCAATAAACTAAAATTAAACCAAAACCTGACGTTTTACTTCCCTTGGTCTCTTCTACTTGCCGGATTCGGTGCCTGTGGCAACCTTATCCTGGACATTGTTCATTTCGTTGTGTTGTTTCGCTCCCTTGCTCCTAATTCGGAGGATGCGCGCCGTGAGACATTTCATCCAAACTCGTACGTTCAGTTAAGACAGATTTCTCATGAAACGACCATTCGAAACGGATCGTGTGGTGGACACGACTCTCAGTGCAAGAACCAGGTAACCGAGGAGAGAGAGCTATGTGATGATTCGGTGGAGGGGGAGGGGGAGGGAGAAGGGGACAGGGACTCTGTGGAAGAAGGGGACAGGGACTCTGGGGAAGAAGGGGACAGGGACTCTGTGGAAGAAGGGGGCAAGGACTTAGTGGAAGTGGGTGAAGTTGAGCGTGATTCAGGACCACTATTCACGTGAAAGTCCATTGGTGGAATACTCTATGAACCAAGTCAATATAAAGAAAATAAATATTTGCGTTTATGACATGCTTGCTGTTGCATGTGCTTGCGGTTATCACAACCGAGACCTTCGCTTTCAGTTTTTGAAACCACTCTAAAACATGGAAAACTAAACATGTGCATATACAGTGTTAATTGTTTTATTTGAAGTGCACACAAACCATGCAATGTACTGAAAAGCGTGTTCGTGTGGTGATGCTAGTATTGTCTTCATATAATTCAATGTAAACAATGTGTTCCTTACATCTGTCATATTTCTCTCCGGGGTTCAAGAACAAATACTCTTTTCCTTTCTGTGAGCGTTGTCCAAGTCTGGTAGACTGTTTTAGCCGTTAACAATTGAAATTGATATTAAGAATTGTGGGAATTCATTTTTCTTTAATACAGATTTCTTCAGTTAAAGAATTAGTTGTGATGCAAAAATAATTGTAAGAGAAACATATTTTGCAAGAGTCAAGATTGTGTCCATGTATATCTAAGGTAGGGACCAACTCTTAGTAGACAGAATAGCACCATGGTGAATCTTATACCGGGTATTTCGCGTCCTGGTAAACCACCAACAAGAATTATATTATTTTGATCAAGTTACCTAGGAATGATGTCCCTCCGATTTTGCTTTGTATTCTTAATCCACATGTCGTGAGAGAATCTAGGTTTTTTTTAAAATATCTTTATCAAATGCCAGAAGCATTCAATACGTGCTGACATTTTATTATCTCAGCCGCTGAACAGTTTATCGATTTTCTGTTCTTTCTGTAAAAAAAAATACACCATGCTAGTTGTATGCCTTTTATGTGTTCATAAAAATGTATTTTCGAGTAAAAAATACACGACATCTTAAATGTTGTCTATCAGAATCATTGTTGATTTCGCCGTATGGCTCGGTGAAGCATGTCACTATGTTACTTCAGCTATAATGACTATACAATGCACATACATGGAGAGTACTTCAGGGTTCTACTTCGGTGTGCAGCTGAATCTGCCTGCTTTAATTAATTAACGTGGCATGGTACACCTTGAGATTTCAACGTGAACGTGGGCGAAAGTATGCCATTTTCAAAATTTAAGCCCCGTTTTAAAAATTCGTGTTCATGAATCAAGTTGAACAGCATTTGACCATTTGACAACATTCTTTAGAAAAAATCAGTTTAAAAAATTTAGTTTCGAACGCATGACTTGCAGACCGTAGGGTACGCATATATATCCTTTTGTGTTACGCAACTGCACATCAACGTTTTGAAAGATTTGTTTTATTGTAAAAGAAAGTGTGTCACAATATATATTACACCCTTAACTAGCTTTGTATCAAGTTATATTAATTTCTTTCCCAAATTCACGCTGTTTCATTTCCAAAAAAAAAAAAATTGTCATATAACCATGTCAAAATCAAACTCATTTTTGAAATATTTGGGCCTATACTAAGTTTTCCATTATCAGTGTGTGGTTCATATCCTGTAGAATTAACTTCTCTCCATCCAATTTCCTCCTTAATGACTTTGTTTCATCCAATATCCTACTAAATTTCTTTGCTTCGTCCAAAATGTTGGTTAAACTGTAATTCAAGGCAATAATTCTGTATTTTGCTTTAATATCAGTATTGTTTTTTAAGGAAAATGATTATCGATATTTAAGATAGCCTGCGATCTCAAATTATGAAATCAAATCCCCGTTTTGCCTATATTAGAACGTTTAGAAAAGGAAAGTGACAATATGGTTTTAGTTTACTTGAGCAAGAGGCCTAAGTGAGCTTCTCTGATCAAATCTGTCCACTGTCTGTCGTCGTTGTCGTAGTCTTTGTAAACTTTCATCTTCTTCTACAGAACCAACAGGCCCATTTTTACAAAACTTGGCCCAAAGCACCCTTTGTTGCAGAGGAATCAATTTTATTCAAGTAAAAGGCTACATCATCTTTCAAGGGGAGGTAATTAAGAATTATGGGAAATTTCATGGCATTTAATTTTTTTTCTTCAATAAATATTTGGCCAGAAATCTGAAATTGGTGTTGAAGCATCCTAATGTAGTGTAGATTTACGTTAGCTGAAACCATGGCCCCCGGGGTTAGGGTTGACCTAGAATGGGAGTTCAATCTAGTCATAGGAATAATCGATCGAAATTACCTTTTTAAAATCTTTTCAAAACTGAATGAACAAAAGAGACTCAATATTTAATAAAAGGATAAGAAAAAATAAATGAAATTTTATTTCATTATGCAACATCTACTGTACCAAAGATCATTTGTATTTGATTCCAAAACACTGAATTGACCAGAGCTATGGCTAATGTTGCTTAGGTGAGCGATGTGGCCCCGAGCCTCTTGTTAAAATGTCTTCATTTAATACACGTATGTACATGTATATAAAATACCCCCACAAATAGGGTAGGGTCTTTTACAAAATTAAGATTTTTGAGAATCAAAAGTAAAATATAATATTTGTTATATACAATTTACTATTCTCAATAGTCTAATTTTTTGTAAAGGACAGTAGGGAAGATCTAGGTTGGAGCCTATAAAAATCACGTATTTTTGCTAAGTGATATAGCATAGCCCCGTTTTTCAAGAATTGCACGCCTAGCACCTTGAACTATGAGTTCCCTGTTTTGACAGAATATATACCAGAATGTAAAATGCATAAGCTCTTGCTATAAATCACCTTTCTAATATCAGCATTAAATTAAACTTGAAAGAAGAAAAATCGGTAGATCATCTTCTATTGGATTAAAAAAAAAAATAATTATATATTGATTCATTTTATGAAAATAAAAAAAAGTGTCTTAAAGTTTTAGTTCATAAACACTATAAAAACTGTTAAAATCATTGTAGTTTCAAAAAGCGTTCGATTAGACGATTGTAATCACGTGATCTTGGGAAGATGGACCTCGGACTTCGCCTTCGGTCGATATACCCTCTTATGGTCAATAAAGGCATATTCCGATCGACCTCATCAAATGTATAATACATGTACATGTACCCGAGGTGCATCATATTTATTTGCACGTTATTGATCTAGAGCAAAAAAAAATTACACATTGTTAATCGATTAAACCTTTCTTTCAATACTAGTACACATATTCATTTAAAAATCAAGAAGAAGAAAACCTCAGATAAAACTTGCAGAGCAGTTCACGCATATTGTTCCATACCTGATGATCAAACATGCAACACATTAACACACCTTATAACTAGTACATTATTCATGGTGACATATACAATAAATCAATTTCCTGATAATGTCTATTGCTATAGAGTTAATCCAATAGAACGCGATCTAGACTATAACGGGTATTTACACTGAAAGGGAAACGGGTTGCCAGCTTAGTAAGCTAACCATTGTCATACCCACCTATCATCTCCAAACGCAAGGTACTTCTTGCAGGGCATAGGCAAAACGGAACAAGGATGGAAAATTTATCAACATGCAGAAGTTGATAAGCATCAAAATGAAATGTACACTCGATCAGGTGCATTGAGTCTTGGGTTGAACATTTTTATTAAAACTCGAAAAATACATTTCAAATTGAATTACATGTTTGGGGACTTGTTGGCGTTAGCTGGTGTCTGCAAAACAAAAAAACCAAAAAAGACGAAAGATAGAATTTAAATGTACATATTCTTCTGTATCCGATATGAAAGATTGCATACAAGTATTACAAAACTTTTAATCAACTTTTTTGCGTATTTTCCTTGGGAAAAAAATGTGCAACCAAGAGAGAGAAATGGACACCACACAGAACACGAGAATACGATTTTTTTTAGAACTTCACTTTTGTAGCTTTGACAGGTCAGTCCTTTTTTTCTTTTGAATCCTCATTTTCTTCCTTCTTTTGTTTGCTCTCCTTTTTTTCTTCTTTTTCTAGAGTTTTGTTTTTCAGCTTCGATAGCCTGATTTCCTCTTCTTTCTCCAGAAGTTTTTGTTTCTAGAAAAAAGAAAATGATAATGAACGAAATTTGTTTTAAATTCTAGTGAGGAAAGCTTTAAGGGCACTGTAACTAATGTCATCTGTTAATGTGTAAGCAATGTTACGATGTTCTGACAATTCACTCATGATGGGCGATTTGACTACACACCCGCGGCTGTAACAAGATCCCTTCAACGTTTTTTTTTTTTTTTTTTACAATAGAAGAGCCTTTGAATGGAATTTCGGGCAATAGTTATATAAGAACTGTATGTTCTTCGGAAAAGACCATGCTCAATGACAAATGTCCTTACTTCAGGCACCAAGTTTTCGTTGAGTCTTTTCGAGGGTATAAATTCCTACCACAAAGTTAACCTTAACCTTGGCCTTAATTTTCTCCGTGACATGACATGAGGCACACATAAGGCTAAAACACCATTATTCCATTGGGACCGGTCTGAGGCTGCACCTCGTGCAGCGCTTCAGTAGCTCCAAGGTTACAAAATAGTAAATTCAAAGCGCAAACTGAATTCTTACCTCGATTATATCTAATAGGCAACAGAAATTATACCCAATGGCAAACAAATTCGAAATGTTATTGTGCCCAATTCAATAAGTTTATATAATACTCAATTTTATTGTCTATACCACAATCAAACTATAGGGATCAAAATACTAAAATTATGCGAAGAACACAAAAGTACATTCTATTATGCCCTGGAAAGAACATATGCATATGTTTCACGTATGCTATACAGACGCCACGACAGTTACTGTAAAGTTTATATAATGGTACATACAGTATCTTTTCTTTACGTCCTAGTTTCGACCCCCACGGACCAGGCCTTTGGGCTTTAAAAGTAAGACGAGCTCACTTTTGATCTCAGTCTCACTTTTTCAAAAGGAATATATAGTAGAAAAGCGAGACTGAGATCAAAAGTGAGCTCATCTACTTTTATGGCCCCAGGGCCAGTATTCAGGGTAAGACTTTCAAAATCTAGACGAAATGTAATTGCAAAGTATTCCCCATCCCTCTCCCTACAAACGCGTTCTACGCCCGTTTGAGACATATGGGGTAAAAACTTTCAAGGGATTATAAAGACGCTGAAAATTCTTTTTGCATTCTGCATTATCATTATCTTGTTTATATATAAACTTTAATGAAAGAGTCGGAAATGAATGCCATTACAGTGCAGTCTTTTCTTACTACATCCTGGATGTATAAAATGTATGAAACAAATACATTTACACTCAATGCATCACTTTAATGAAATGGATTCAATCCAATGAGGAAATGATTTTGGATTTCGGATTTAACGGGCCAGCAGTATTTGCTTTTCTCATCAACAGATCCCTGGTTTCCAGAGAGCGAGGAACAGGCGCTAATGGGTTTCTCATTTGTCACCTCTTCAGAAATAATTGCATAAAATCAGTTCCTCTCTCAAAGACAGTTTTCTCCACGAGAGTCATTTTAGAGAGAGCGACTGAGTAAACACGTTAAGTTTTTGTAAGGTTTTATGATAATCGACATCTAATCGATCACAACGTTTATTGTTTGAGTTGGCTTCGGAATTATTACATGTAGATTTTTTTAAAAATATTCATGTTTCCAGATAAAGCTTTTCTGAAGCAATTTCAAATATACACGTATTTATACAGGTGAAAAAATAAAATAAAATGAGAACAAAAGCCACCCATGCAAAATGCAAAATTTTGATTACAGTGTAATCTGATCGTTTTTTTTTTGTTCTTGGTATGAGATACACAATCTGCTGCAAAACGTAATCACTATAAAAGGTTTCCACTTGAACTGGTCACCGAATCGGCGAATGTAAAACTCTGCATGCCTTTATATAATCGCTCATGGAATAATGCAGTGCAATGTGGTACCCTGTTATATTATGAGTAGGTTATCCAGGGGCAATTCCACGGCGCATGAATAGAGATGGGATATTGATACATGTATTTCACATCTGTCCATATCAATTTACACTTTCTGCTATAAACTGATGAAATGAGAAAAATTACTGTAACCTGATATTCGATGTACACCACCAGGCCTTGTAGATTTCTCAGCTGAACTGCTTTCTCCAGAGGAATTGGATTGTCGTTTTCATTTTCCACATACTAAAAAAATAAAATAAAAATTGGATTATCGGTACATGTAAATGAGGTGCAAACAAAAACAAAAACCAAAAGACGCAATTACGTATTGCAGAAAAGTTGGATATGTTGTAACTTCCACCGTGAATAGCGTTATAAAAAAAGGGAATATTAAAGGGGCATGGTCACGATTTTGGTCAAATTTTATTTTTCTGGTTTTATTATTCGCAATACTTTTGGAATGCATATCTAATGATAAAATGAAATTTGGGTGCCAGTCGTGTGAACAAGGCTCGTGCCCTGTTTTTTGTTTACATAGGTTCAATATACCAGTAAAAATCTTTTTCAAGCTGGTTTGTCTATCTTATCATTCATTTAAAGCATAATTAAACAGTTCCTAACGATTAATACATTCATTTCAGGTCTAAAACTGGAATTTTCACTTCAACATTCATAATGTAAACAGAAGCTTTGTTTACATTGCAAAGAATTGTAAGCTCTGTAACTCGCTTATAACTCACCAAATGACACTCAAATGTTAGTTGCCTATTAAAAATGCCTTACTGAAGCATTGTAAACATTAAAATCGAAAAAATAATTTTTGACCAAAATCGTGACCATGCCCCTATAAACAAAACAAAAGTTTCAGGTCATGGTAAAGGATTCAAGAGTCGTGGCCAGAATCAGCTAAACCAGTGGTTGGATTGTTAATCAAAATTGTTTGGATTCTGTGCAGAATCTAATTTAATTTCATATATGTCGAGACATTATGTCAACGGTAGTCTAGTCATTCTGTAGTCTAGTCAATATATTATATATAGTCACTTTTGTGTGTATTCCATATATGCTTACGGAATACCATCAAGCAAACAATAAGATGATATTTAATATAGAAGTTGTAAAATCCCACCTTAATTTCCCACGACCATCCCTGGCTCAACAGGTATTTCCCACACCTTTCGGTTTTAAGTTTTATACACAGACACAGTAAATCAATGGGCTTTGGTTTGATTGGGAACATGAGCTTCATCAAATCGCTCAGCTTGATATCTGCATAGATGCTGTTGCGACTCTTTTCCAGGGCCGCCAAATCGTTGTTTTTGATCGCATCAGCCATCTCGAGATACTTTCTCAGTAGAAAGATGTCTAGTCCATAGTCCCTGGACTTCTCTTTCTCGATGATTTTTCTGATTTCGGCTGCTACATCTCTGTAAGTCCTCGGTGTTCGACCTTTCTGTTAAAGAATAAAGCCAACGATTGATGATCGCCACAAACATTATTATAACCATAAATCATTTACAGTGTAAAACTGTAAGACAATAGAAGCAGCTAGTGTTAGCATATTTATGCAAAAGTTTCATTTTCATATATATACATGTGTGATATCATTATATGCATGCATGCATGCTCTCTGTCTCTGTCTCTCTGTGTCTGTCTCTCTCTCTCTCTCTCTCTCTCTCTCTCTCTCTCTCTCTCTCTCTCTCTCTCTTACTTTATCACGAGCAGACATGCTGGATCCTGCGTCTATCAGCATCCTCTCTATGTCTCTTTCTTCCAGACAGGTAGCCCAGTGTAGTGGTTGTCTTCCACCCTAATTGAATGAATCGGGATTGAGATATGAATTAAGTAACTTACTAGTATAATAAAACAAATGATTAAACCAAAAAAGAAAAACCAGCCACCCTACTGAGTTTCAACGACAGTTTGATTGATTCCATCACTTGCTGCAATCTATCGCCAAAACTTTAACCCGTTGCAATTGACCGAATTTTCTCTAACGGTTAAACTATCCCTTTTCTTCTATTTAAGGAGGCTAGATGGTCATCATCAACAACAAACTAACCATCAGATCTGCGTAAAATTTTATGATAAGATTTGTTAAGCTATAATCTATTATTTAGTTAAGAAAAAAATTCATATATTTAAGCTTTTAGATTTGGTTTACTTTCCTACATATTTTTTAGAGCTCTTCTTTGAAAGGAGATCAAAATAGACTAAAAATGGCCACAACCATCGAGTCCTCTTGAAGATAGATCTAAGCGTGATAGTATACTATCACTTACGTAATCCTCGACATGGACCATTTTAGGAAACTCTTTCAACAAGTACTTGATGACAAATCGACGCTCAAAAAGCACAGCTTTATGAAGGAGTCCCCGTCCGCCCTTGTCTCGAGATTTGGATAAATCTGCGGTGATTAATCTCTTAACCTCCAGCAGGTTTCCTCTTTCTACAGCTGTGTGGAGTTGACGAATCTTCGACTATGAAAACAAATATTCAATCTGTGTATACAAAAAGCCATCAACATGTAACACAAGAATCTAAAAAACGTATATACCCTATCTGCTCCATGTAAAAATTTCACAGAAGTTGTATTTAGTATTTTGCCAACGGGAATGGTATTGCATAATTGTTATATATATTTCAAAATAATGCAAAAACATCAGTATTTAAAACAGTGTACGCAACGACATTTTAGACTAACTGGTACCATGAACTCAATAAAAGACGATGCATACTGTATACGAAAGCGTTTATTGTTACAAATTATCCACGTTCCTGCATGATTGCAAACAACACAAATATCTAAAATGAAATAACCAATTAATATGTAGGCCTAAATATGCATAATGCATGTACCTGTATTTTGGGAAGTCCCTCTACAAATTGACTTAATGCGCCGTCTTCTTTTTTGACAACAACTTGCAGCAGAGATCGGCCTTTCCTGTCTTCTGTGACGTCAAAGTCGTAGCTGTCCAGAGCCAGACCCAGGAGAAAGTCCTTGTCACCTCTAATGGCGATGTTTATCAGAAGTTCGTCGACGAAAGCCAGTTTTTCTCTCATAATTTCTTTGCTTGCTCTGTGGTACTTAAGAAAAATTCGGTCCCGTAAACTGTAACCGTTTTCATCACGAGTAAACATATCTAGTCCCTTGTCCATGAGGTTCTTGACCATTGTAAGGGGTAACGCTTTTTCGTAAACTGAATTGACGATGTCCACAGCAAACGGTTGCACCAACGAGATGTCCGCCTTTTCAAAAAGAACCTCTAGCATGTCGTAAGCTGCATCACATGCGAAGCAGTTCTTTAGTACGTAATAGTACAGGGGCTCGGGGTCTGCCGCACTCTCGTCAACAGTAATATTGACGTCTGCTCCATGTTTTATCAACATTTTCATTGGGGTGATCTCGTAAAGAAGGGCAAGGCACCCTAGGATCGGCAGAGGAACAATAGTTCCCTCCAAGTCGTAGAAAGCTGCATTTCTCGTGTTCACATCCACTCCCCGCTTTTTAATGGCCTTCTTCAATTTTTGTTTATCCTTTGACATCGCACAATGCACAAATTCATTATTTGCAATATTGGCATCAATGGTGTTCATGAGATGTTCTGCAAGAAGTAACTGCCCCATGTTGAGGAGACTTTTGCCCTTGCGGTGGTCGTCCAGTTTTACCCATGATGCTATGAGTCGTAAAATCGTCTCCTCGGAATGGCCTTTTTCGATCGCAACCCACAAACCCGGATAGAAAAGTTTCAACACAGTTTTGTTCAAGGGGTCAGTGGTGGTATCCCCGACCTCCTCGCCGGCTGTGTTAGGTATCGTCTGATCCACACCAATTTGAATTAGAGCTTCTACAAGTTGGTAAGTGTTTGGCTTCCGGCATGCAATATGAAGTGCGGTATTCCCCTCCCTGTCTCTGAGGTTGCAGTCAATCCCGTAATTCGACAACTGAAAAACTACTGGGATGAGCCACGGTGCATCTTTATAACCATTATACTTTAAAGCAACGTAATGAAGAAACCCGCCGCCGCTTTTGTGAAGAGCGTTGATGTTTTCTCCGTTTTTTATCAGATTAAGTGCTGTGGTAGGCGTATCTTCATCTTTTTTGTCAATGGCCTCTTTCAAGGGAGATACATCAAACTCCATGTTTATTCCTTCTAACTAATACTTACGAACTGGTTACATCAAATTATTTTAAAAGAGTCATGCTCGTGTTGGACTTAAAAAAGAATGAATCAATAATTAATTTAAAGAAATACCGAACTTTTTTGTGGATATCGATTTAACAAACAGGAAAATAAATTCAATTTCAATTTGTCTTTGTTATAAAGAAAGTAAATGTTGTTAATCAACTAAATAATCAATTGTGAGCACACAAAGACGTTTGGAGAACAACCGAAGCCCTAATTATGTTTAATCTATCCCAACAAACTACAAGGCTGAGTTTCATGCAAGGTCGAACCTGGGCTTTTTGAACACTGTGTTTTAAACACCAGTGGAGCTATACAGTTAAAGATGGTTAAAACTCATATACATTAAAAAAAGAAATTTATTTTTGCTTAATTTCCCTTTTTAATAAAGTTATTCGTTTCAAAGCAAATGGTTTATGTATGACAGTTATACTTACTACTTACTTAGTTCTCGTCTTGCTGGTTAAGCACTTCAGGAAGTTACCAGGGATCTCCATGTTGGCCTGTCCTGTGATCATCTCAGAACCTGTCTCCATGTTCAGTTGTTCGCCTTCATTTTTTTATCCATTCATCTTCTCTGGGTGTCTCTTGGTCTTCCTCTCTGCCTCTTTCCAGTTTGTATCCACCTCATTGCAACCCTTGGAATGGAAGTTGGGTTCATTCTACAAACATGTCCAATCCACTGTCGCATTCTTTTACTTATTACTTGGGATAGAAAAAAAGGTCTTGGTTCTGGTGTTTCACTTTTTATTGGAGATGGTGTTCGGCCAGAAGATGCACAGTAATCTGCGAAGACATCTGGTCTGGAAGGTGTCAATCTTGTTCGAGATAGCTTTCGTCGCCTTTTCAAGATTCAGCACCATACAGGAGGACCCCAAGCACTTTGCTCGTGAAGATCCTCATTTTGGTGTTAATGCTGATCTTGGCTGATCTCCAAATGTTTCGTAATTCAGCTTATGCTCCGGTGGCCTTAAAGATTCGAGCCAGGACATCAGCCATCGAGTCGCCATCTGTAGTGATTTTGCTTCCTCGATACACAAAATCAGAGACTGTTTCAATATCTGTACCTCCTAATGTGATGTGTTTCCCGATTGTGCGTTGATCTTCATTATTTTGGTTTTGGCGTTGCTGATATTCAGGCTCAACCTTTTCTGCTGTATTTTCAAGATGGTTGGTTTTCCTTGCATGTCACGGTGTCTGTGTGATAGCAGGGCTATTTCATCCGCAAAATCTAGATCTTCCAGCATTTTCGTCATGGTCTAGCTGATTCCCGATCGTCTGGTTTTGATGGGTTTTTTTCATGATCCAGTCAATGCAGAATGTGAAGAGAAGGGGGAAAGCGGACATCCCTGTTTCACGCCTGTCTTCAATTCAAACTCATCTGATAGGTTTGTTTCTCGGATAAATTTGGCATTTAAGACTGTTTACAACATCTTGATGATAGAAATGAGTTTATCTGGTACATTCCATAATGACTGAGGATTTTTTCTAAGGGCTAGTCAAAAGCTTTGGTAAAGTCAATGAATTTGATGTAAAGTGGAGAGTTCCATTCATTACTCTGCTCCAGTATTTGTCTGGGAGTAAAAATCTGATCAGCACATGATCTTCCCTTTCTAAAACCGGCTTGTTCTTTCCGCAGTAATGGATCTGGTGTTTCTGTAATCCTGTTCAACTCTGCTTTGGACTTTCATTGTGAATGAGAGCAGCATTATGCCTCTATAGTTGTTGCAGTGGGAGAGGTCCCTTTTTGGTGACTTTCCTTAAGGCCTGTTTCCCGATAGGTTGTGCCCCCCTTTGCTACCCATATATTCTGTAAAATGTTTTTCAAGATAGTGGTTGCCCAGACATCCTCAGACTAATCTGGTCGATGTCTGTTGCTTTTCCATTTTTAAGCTTTGCTATAGCCATTTTGACCTCGTCTATACTTTGTGGATCGGTACATATATCCAAAATATTTACAGCTGGTGTTATTTCTGCTTCATTTACTGGGTCTTCCATATTAAACATATCTTCTAAATTATTTATCCAGCATTTTAGGATGTCTTCCCCTTTTGATAATATATTTCCTATTTCATCTTTTACTGGTAAATCTGGTGACAGGAATTTACCAGCTAGTGTTTTGTATTTCTGAAGAGGGTCTGCATATCTTGCATAGAAGTGCCTTGTTCTGCTTCATTTGCCATTTTTTCTGCGACAGTAATACCAGTATTTTATACAATACGTTCTCAGACTTCAAGTGACCCACATAGTAAAAGCATAACAAGGCTCCTCCATGACATTTCATGAATTCTTGAGCTCTAAACGTTCCACCTTGATCGCAGTTCACCATACGAAGTTTATTTTCAATTTGGTAAAGTATATTTCCAGAAAGCACACAACCTCAGCAGTAGTAAGCAAATGTTAAATGTTGTTTAATTGACAGTTCTTCGGCATAAAACCCAACAGCTGTTTCAAGTGAAAACACTACTGCAGCATCAAAATCTACAGGTCTTTCAGCAAAGGAAACTTGCAACTATTTACTTGACTTCCCTTCAGCATAAAAACCTTCAGCTGTTCTTTGACATTCAGTGACTCTAAATAGAAACTTACAGCAGTTTGATTGGCATCTTTTATAGCAAAACAAACTTATAGCAGTTTGATTGGCATCTTTTATAGCAAAACAAACTTATAGCAGTTTCAGTGGCACTTCTTGAGCATAGAAACTTAAAGCAGTTACACTGACAGTAATTTAGCAAAGACTTATAGCAGTTTCATGGACAGTCAAATAGCATAAAAACTTAGTTATTTTACATGTATCAAGCCTTAGCATAGAAATCCATGGACGTAGCAACTAAAAATGTGGTTGTGTCTAATAAAAAATTCATCTTCACTGATTATACTATATACATGCACATGTATTGACAAAAACAAGCAAACAAATTAAGAAGAATTATACTGATATTTTAGCTTAACCGAAAAAATTTGATAAACCCCCTTCTTAAGACTAAAACCATTGCCAGCCCTTTATGCCTTTTCTGCGTATTTTTCCTGAGATGTTGTATAAACGAACCCTCTTATTCAATGACCCTGTGTGTCGAGCATAAATGTCATCTGGAGCATCACAAGGCGAAGGTAAAAATATAAAAAAAAAAAACGTAAATGGTCATTGGTCAATATCCATTTAGATTTGCTGTCTGATTTAGGCTAGAGTAAGTTTTTTGTGGACTTGTTTTAAAGACAGGTATGTAAGGCCTATTTACCACATAACAAATAAGCGTTGAGTGTATTCATTCGACAACGTGCAAGTTGAACTTGATAAGGAAATAACACAAATTCAAACCAACAGTTTTCTTTGATAAATAGAATATCGGTGTCAAATAAGAGCCACTTTTCTCTGGAAAGGTGTAGCCACGATTAGGATTCATAGATTTTTTAGAGGAAATCATTGAGAGGGGAAATGTTCAGTTGTACGGGTGAGCGATGTGGCCTATGTGCTCACTATTGGGCTTGTTAATGTATGTTTACATGCTTTATAAACATACAAGAGTAATAATTTATTACTAATTGTTAATTGCATAAACTATATGTGACTTTTTGCTTTGTCCTTTAAAATTGAATGTTTGTTAAAATCGTTGTAGAGCGAAACATCCAGGTCTCAATATATTTGGAGACGAAAAGCCTCGCACTCCTCCCAGAGTTCCCGTTGCCATCGCCGCCATCTTGAACTAGAAGAGACGCCAACTATCTATGTGAATCATCATATGAATATCCACAGACAAAGTTTAACACTATTTTATCATAAGAACACTGTGTAAAGAATGTCAATTGACTAACCAAAAATGAGTACAACTACAGGTAAAAAGAAAAGCGGTGGATTTTTAGCACGCCAAGCTAAATCGAAGGAGAAAGCTATTGATTCCATGACGGAGGAAGAACTGTTGAAAAAAGCCACTATCAACCCAGAGGAAGTACTACGCTTAAATAAGATCACTGAACGTTAGTATATCTGTGAATTATTTACGTTATTTTCCATAAACGGGGTTTTCTATGAAACAAAACGGCTGTTTAGGTTGTGCAGGTGCTTGTTTCTTTGTTCGTACATGAGTCAGACAACAAAATGTAAATACGACGTTTTTTAAACTATAATGCTGGTTAATATGTAAAGTACAATGATCAAAGTATATTTGGTTTGTGTATTGGGACATACTTTTTTTATGTGTGCAGATATTTAGACAAAAACAAACCTCAACAAATTTAAAATTTATGCTCTTGAACAGCTCTTTTCTTAAAAGCATTATTTATCCTTTTGTCTGGGACAGGTTTGATATTTACATTTATACATTTATATTTTTACGTGTACTATACAAATTATGGATATTAAATGGTATTGGGTTTGTTCGCCTGAGTCCGTTCGCTCTAATTATCGTTTGACCTATACTCTGTCCCAAGATATCCTGGATTTACATTTTGCTTTATTGCATGATATTTGTTAAAACCTCAGGGTTCAAACGATGTTCATTCAAAAGTATGAAAAATTTCCAAGATTTCTCAGTAGAAACGCCCCTGTTAGCTTATCAGGTTTCAATACATTGCTAAAAAATGTGATGTCTGCAAGGATTTTGTATTACAGCAAGCCCGGATGATAACGTTGTAAAATTGCGCGATGTATTACGAGTGTATTCCAAATGGAGAAATGATGTAAACATTCCCCATTATAAATCTCCGTAAGGAATCTGTTTTCGTTCCTGTGAATTTTTCTGAGTAAAAGATGATAATGTGTCAATGAAATTATTTTGGAAATTATCCCTTTCAACTTTTTCAATTGCACTTTTTTCACAGGTATGTATATTTTTATTTAAAAATCATCCAAATGTGCTGCATAAATATCTTGGGACAAACTATAATAATTGTTTGCCCTATACATCGTTTGAGCCTTGTTTTTTTTTTTTTTAAACCATATCATTAGTTATTTCATTTAATTTTAACTTAAAACTTGTTAATTTTTATGAATTATTCGTGAATTCTATGTTTTTCCTTCATCGAAAAAGATGTAATTGTAAGATTGCTGTAAATTGTCTTGTTTTTAGGGCGAATGAACAGCCAATCATATTAATTATTGTTTGAGAATGCTACTTGTAATGCATTTTGTATTAATAGCCATGATTTTTAGATACAAATTATTTGTTGAATCACCGTATTACAAAGAAAATAATCAATGACTCACCTGGGTAAACTTGTTATAATCTTTTCCAAGTTATTTCTTCCTTTACTTTATGATTTTTAATTTAAAAAAAAATAACAGCATACGTGTCAATGGAGTAAAATTCAAATCGATACAAGGGAAAAGAATTTTCCGTTGATACATGATCTGTTTATAGCTGGAGAATTTCACTCAAACTAAGACAAACATCATTCGGAGATTCAAAATTGAAATTGTTTACATCTTTTCTCCATTAGAAAGTACACGAGACACCTCACACAATTTTTTAACATTTATATCTGGGGTACTTTATGTTAATTGCAATGCAAAATCCCCGTAGACTCTCTATTTTTGGTTTGAAACCTGAAGCGTTTCAAAACAGATAATCTGGACTTTATTCATTCTAATGACAGAGTTGATGAAATGTGCCAGATTGCCAGTGATTTTCGATAGTTTTTACTATATCTGGTTTAATTTACAACTTCGCCAGACATAATGTCAAGTAAATTTTAACCAGTTTAGAAATGTGAATGTTATAGCACACTCTAACAATCTTCGCTTTTTAAACTGAGTTGGACTATTGAGCAATAAATCAGTGTCTTCACATTTAAAATGTGTACTATTTTCTCTTTAGTTACTTGTCAGGCGAATTTGTATATTAAATTTATTTTATTAAATATTAAAATATTGATATTATATTAACATCAAAAATAATTTTTTTTGTTCAAAGATTATTTGTGTTCCCCTGAAGCAAATGTCTATGGCATTGACTTCACACGATTCAAACTAAGGGATATGGACTCAGGGGCTGTTTTGTTTGAAGTGGCCAAGCCCCCACCACCAGGTTTGTTTATGTTATTTATGATGCAGTTTTCCAAGTGCTGGACTGTCTGTAGCCTCTTGCATGTTTTGTCTCTACTGACACTCTATAAAAATTCTTATTTTGCATCATCTTTTTGTAGAAGACTCGGAATCTGATACAGAACTCGATGATGTAGACCCTCACGCAGGGAGATTCGTACGCTATCAGTTTACACCACAGTTCCTAAAGCTAAAAACAGTCGGAGCAACGTAAGTCAATGGACTCAATTAAAAGTTTTTTGCCTTTTGATAGTTGATACACATTAATTTACATGTGTGTGGAATATAAAATTTTTATTATCCATCCATAAAAGATTATTTTATGGACTGGCTGTTTGACTTTTACTGACATTTAAACAGCAGGCTGATATCTAATTAAAAAATAATAATTTTTTTTAGTATTTATGAAAATGAATCAATATGCATGAATGTTTTATCAACAAGGACAAAATACCTTTCTTGATTTCCCCAATGTTTTTCTAAAGGGGTTAACACAGCAAACCATGCTGTTAGAGCCTTTATTGCAGCCTGAATAACTGGGCTGGTCTATGCGTATAAATTATAAATTCAAGTGTTTGTGTGTTATTTTGAGGTTAAGAGTTATTGAGAAATGACATTTACCTTGAATAAGAAATGCAAACATAAAAAAACCCATAAAATTACATTCACTGTTAACATACATATTCTTTTAATATTTTTTTTGGAGGGGGTGTGTGTGATCTTACTTACATTTTTATAAATGATAGTCATTTTCAATGAACTAGTAGGTCTCAAGTGATATAGATCTATTGTCAATCAAGAAAGTTTGATATTTCAAATATCAATTGACTCCAAATGTTGCCTATTTGTGGAGATTGATTCATCTCCTCATTGAGGTATTCAAATTTAGGTGTGTGGGGAGGGGGGGGGGGTGATCTCATTGCAATCAAAGCTGATCTTTGAACATGTATGTGATGATGTCTAGCTTCATTAAAATAATATTTAAAGAAAAAAACCACAACCCCCCCCCCCCCCCCCAAAAAAAAAAGAAGGAATTTTCACCTTTTCACCTCATAAAAATATTTTTACTTTGTATTCTTTGAAGGCAACAAATGAAGGTCACATCACCTTTTTAAAGACTTCTTAGCATTCTTTGCTCTGTAATAAAGAAGATTGTTAAAAATACAATAAAATATCTAGTAGATCTTTATTTTAGCCTTTGGATTTTATGTGTACAAGCTAAAATTAGCCTGTGGTTAAAAAAAAATCCAATCCCTATGTCTGACACGTATTATCAGTGATTCCAAGCAGGTTCTGTAAAAGGATTCACTCTTAATCATCTGGCCTAAATTTGGGGTTTTGAATATTCAGTAATAAGGTTTAAATTTTCTTTTTTTATTTCAGGGTAGAATTTGTTGTGGGAGAGAAACCAGTGAATAAATTCCGCATGATAGAGCGCCATTTTTTCCGTGATAAACTCCTGAAAAGTTTCGACTTTGAATTTGGCTTCTGTATTCCTCACAGCAGGAATACAGTGGAACATATCTATGAATTTCCAACACTAACACCAGATGAGGGTAAGTGGACTGATATGTTTTAAAACAGAGCAATTTTTGAATGAATCTGTTGGTTTATTTATGAAATATTTAAATTCAGAAGAGGTCAATCCCAATCTCACAGCTGTATTTTAGGTGTTAATACCTTTTCTTGACTCACTGATAATCAAATTTGTTACTTTAATAACATGGTAGTTGTGTTTTAAATAGCCCCGGAAACAATGTCTTAGCTTAGCTTAGATTACTATTTAGAGTTACCTTTCTTTGAACATTACATACAATAAGCTTTTATTATATTTACATGTGCAATAAAACATTCCCAATTAACTACTGGAGTCTTAGGTTGGTTTGATACCGGTATTTAACTTGGATGATTTTTCATCTTGATTATGTCACCATCAAGATTCTAGATGTTATTTAGGGAAATGTCGTAAGGAATGTAAAGGTGATAATGTCATTAACAAACCAAGATTAGTCACTTCTCCTCTTGTTTTTGTTTTGCCTCAGTGGAAGACATGATCAGCCATCCGTTCGAGACCAGGTCTGACAGCTTCTATTTCGTGGAGGACCAGCTCATTATGCATAACAAAGCAGACTATGCGTACAACGGAGGATCATAGGTGACCTTCAGCTGGCCTGGAGAGAGAAAGAGAGAGAGTTAACGTTTTTATTCATTCCATGTCCAATTACATTTAATATATTGATACATGAATATTTTACACATGTAAAAAAAAAAAAATTTCAAATGACATTCCAACAAAAGTTCCATTTATTATGTTTGTTTCTTAGACTGATTTTGTGTCAAGTGTGGGTCAGTTTGCGTGGGTGTTTATCTCAGTAGACAATTTATCATTCCTTGATGATGTACAGATATTTATTGCATACAATACATTTATGCATAATTGGTTATCTTCATTTCACAACTCGATGTGCGGAAAGCAAAACCATGTTGAAGAAGGCGACAGAGTTTTTACGTGTTAGGGGTTCTATTATATATACAGTTACCGATAGTCAAATGTTTCTTGTGTCTTAGCTCTACTGACGTTTCATAGTACTTGTATTTAGATTATAAACTCTTATCTTCTCTTCCTAAGTATACTCAATGTCCTAACACTTTCCGTTTTGCCTGGATACCCAGCAAAAGCAATAGGCATTAAACCTGTACTGTAATTAATTTATTAGATATATAAATATATAATGTTTATTGTATGTATATGTATATTTAGCGGCATGTATTTTACCTATACATGCCTTATTAGGATGATAACTGATGAGAGAGATTATGAACTTGATTTTACAGTTCAGTTTTAATTCTGTATCCATTTGTCAGTGAAACGCAAGTTATAACTGTCTCCATCAAATGGGGACGATATTTGTTCAACTTTTTATTCCTTTCGAGAATCATAATAATTCTGTAACATTTTCTTACATCCAATAATTCAGGACTGTGTATGAGTGTGCAGACTTTTTTAGTGCAAGTGCCTGAAAAATAACTCGAAATATTTTAGATCACTGAGAATCATTGTTATACAATATGATGATATTTCCTTTCAAACATTTATGGCAAAACAATCTCGCAAGAACTATTTTTTTTATTAATGTCATGTAAACAAGTTATACCATTTTGGGGATCTCAGAACTGTATATTATTTGTGTTTGTTTTAAAATGGTGATATTGAGATGAGTTGCAGTGAAAATTGCTTTTAACAAACAGAAAACATTCCCGTCCATTTTTTAAAATTTTTTTGACATTGAAGTGTCAAAGGTCAGACCAAAGTTGACATTCATGAAAAAAAAAAGAAGAAATATATATCTGAACTCCTCTCTGCCATATATTTTATGTTGTTATTAAGAAAATATTTCATTCATACTTAATAAATGACAAAGTTCAATCCAAACTGGTTTTGATTCTTCTTTCTTTATTGTTGCAGAGATTGTTTTTTGTTTTTGTTATTTGTTTTTGCTATCAAGGATGAATTTATTTTACAAAGAAAATGCCAAGTTCTATTTATTACTTGAAGTGGTAATGGACACCTCCATATTGTGACATTATGAACAATAAAATTAAGTATGATTATATAATTGATTTCTTGTCCCCGATTGTTAATTACAGCATAGCGCAATGGTTTAGAGAGATAACTAAGAATCGGTGAGTCGTGAGTTCGAATCCCGCATGGGCTTTTATAATTTTCTACCTTTCCAAACAATTTTAAGTAAAACGTTTTTTATGGTAACATTGTAAAATTTTAAAATTCCAAACCGTTGAAAGTATTTTGACTGAAATATACTTTTTATCCACAGTAATATCGATATGTTTCCCATACCACTTCAAAGGAGTGTGTCAGGGGTGGCCCCTTACCAACTTACTCTTTAATAATGTGTCATGACTATTTGAAAACGAGGGAGGGATCTCAACCATTTTCAATATATTTTAACCTGTTTTGAAATGGGGGCAACGGATGAATCTAGGTGGTACTTTCCCAATATACAAGGTATGATTTTAAAGCACCTTGACATAACCAGCAAAGTTGCGGATAACATCTGTTTTCTTCAAGATGTTTTATTAAATGGGAACGGAGATGACCGTATGGGCACGGTAACTAGTGTGCACTGCTAGTACTGTATAGCTATTGAATACTAGTATCAATTTCGTTTCAAGAAATACAGAAATTGAGTTTAAAAATGCATTGTCATCAAAGATATAAATCAATTAACTGTACAAAATTGAAGCGTTATTTCGCGTGGTCTAAAACGCCTTTCGGCGCAATTCCTAGAACGCCAACAAAAGACACTGTATACTGGGGAATTTTTTACCACATTCCCCCAACCGTTTTTTTTTTCGCCTCTTTCGCCCTCGTTGTCAGCGAGTGAATTTAAGGCTAGACGAAATACAATGTTTTATATTATCTCTCTTTAATACACTACTTTGTATGGGCGAAGCCGTTTGCAAGTGAAGAAGGGTGAAAATTACACGGGGCGAAAATAACCCCGTATACAGTCTATATATGTTTCTACAAGTTTTAAAAATACCGTTTATCAAGCTAAAATGACAGCACATTACAAACCAAAATTGGATTATGCGCATACAATTTTATTCAATAGTTTTGCTCCTTGCTTAGCACCCGAATGATCCAGAAAACTGATGGGTAGTATCGCAAAAAGCCGATTTTATTTTTTTAAAACGTCTTAAATCATCAAGAGAACAAAGCCATGTTGAGATTTTAATAATATTCTCTCTTTCCGCCAGTACCCTATCCAATTGAAGAGAGACAACACTGATTCTGTCCCCCACTGCGTGCACTTGTTAACCATCTTTGATGACATGGAGACATTTGATCAATCGACAACCTCAACGGAGAGCAACGATGGCAGTTCTACATCAAACTAATAAATATCGCATTAATATTTTCGGTCGCGTCTATAGAATAAGTTAATGTTGCAAGATTTCAGTTCCAAAGAATACCCTCAACGAAACTCAGCTTGGCCATTGTCATGTTCTCCAATCAACCAATCAATTGCAAATCAATCACCAATTAACATAGGCTGGCAAGTTCTATATTATTTAATTACCAACTGTTTAACAGATAAAGTACAAGATAAATTTAATATATAAATGAAAAATAAATGAAACAAAAAATGAAATTCATGTATAGAATACGAAGTACAGTTGTCACTATCAACGCCACATCATTACAAATTCACTGTATCTCACAAACTTTAAGGTTAAGAAAGGGGTGATTGCAACATTGGCGATGGAATGTAGCGTAATTTTAACTCTTTTATAGACAATAAAACCTTACGTATGCCCTCTTCATCGACCGGAGCATTGCGGCATAAATTACGTCAAGCGTGCCAGACGTAGTCAGTAGGTTCTAATATTTACGTATCATATCCCCCAAACCCTCTAGATACCCCCCCCCCCCCCCCCCCCCCCAGCATTTCAGTTTGTTGATGATGGGAATAACGAATTGTTACCTTATTTTTTTGTTCATTTAATTTTTTTTTAGGAAGAAAGGAGTCTTCTTGTCTAGAGAACTAGAAGCGGGACAGTTTCATGAATGTGTTTAGTTTATTAAAATGAAGGTGGGCAGGACTATTGATTACAGAGTTTGTTGATGTACAACATTGTTGGGGCATTTCGAGGCTGTTTTAGATTTGGACCTTTCTCATACCAGTAATGATAATCACTCACCTGTTTACTTTCATAAACATGTGACAACTTCTTTAGATATTCATAGGTGCTATATCATCATATTAATTATAATATAATATAATAATATATAATTATAATATAATAATATATATTAATTATAATATAATATAATATATAATTAATAATAATTCCACCCAATAAAACACCAAAACGTTTAAGGTGTCAATCAAAAGAGCACTTTTTAAGTCTGAGGGACTGACAAGTGCAAAGCGTTTGAAACGTTGAGTGTCTTATACATGTAAGTGTCCAACCAATAAACACGTTTAACTCAGAGTGTTCAATATCATCATATTAATTATATATATCAATTAGTGTTTTTGTTTTAAAAATTACATGTAGCGAATATCTACAAGTGAAAATGTCTCATCACAAAATATGAGATCTAGTGTTTTTTTTGCTGTATCCCATAATCATTCCCATGAATTTGATGTATAATAAAAGTTTCAAAATTCGTCTTTTGTTTAACAGTTCGTCTTAAATCTCGTATTTATTCTCATAAAAGACTGCCTATTATTAATCGACAGTAAGAAAAACTATATTGTCGATTACCTACACAGCAATAATTGATGATTGTAAATTGGTTCTTGTAAATGAAGACCGAGTCACTTCTCAATCTAAAGAGTCGTCTTTTGTAATGATTCCCGAACCCTCTCGACCCGGCGCCCACAGTTTTATTGCAAAGCCCATTGTAGACCAACATTGAAGGCGGACTCAGACCCAGGTTAATGTTTCCTTCTCTATACACAGTGGACAATAAAACAGTGTATCGACGCGTTATACACTGACCAATTTTTATAGAACGTGATTCAATTGCAACGGAAAGATTATTTCCAATAATGAAGATTTAATTGTCTGTGGAATGATATATATGTCTTTATTGTGTTAATATGATTTTGACATCGCGCGAATATTTTGGAAAGCAAGCAACAAAAAAATATCCATATCCATGCAATCATCCCTCCATCCATCCATCGTTTTATCTATTGTTTATTGTTCTGTCTGCCTTTTTTCTTTTAACTTTTCTTGTCTTCATGCATATTCATCATTCTGAATTCACCAGTAAAAAAGCGAATTTCTTTAATTTTTGGAGATATCAAAACAAAGATAATTTCAGAAGCATGAATGCAATAATCAGTATAAACGCGATTGCTGGGATTTTCTTCACAAAAGTGTGAAGGGTTCAATTAGAATAATGCATGCATTATTCACGGAGAACAAGAAAAATTAAGCTTGTTGGCCAATTGTCAGAAATCTCAGATTTGCAGTGGGTTTCCGATGATTATCTAAAGAAGTTGTCACATGTTCATGAAAGTAAACAGGTGAGTGTTCAGCAACCAGATACCGTGTGTTTCGGTAGTACATTTAATACTGTGTGAAAAGACAATTCGACTTGTGATATAAAAGGAGTGGAACCAGCAAAGACCGTTGGGTCCAAATTGACTTAGAAGTGTCCGACCAACAAGGACCAAGCTGTCTCAGTGTCTCACACGTTCCGCCCAACAAAACACCAAAACGTTTAAGGTGTCAATCAAAAGAGCACTTTTTTAAGTCTGAGGGACTGACAAGTGCATTTTAGCGTCTTATACATGTAAGTGTTCAACCAATAAACACGTTTAACTCAGAGAGTTCAATAATTTCCAGTTTTACGCCAGTTGTTATGGTGTCTTGCATGTGTCCGCTCAAAAAAGCACCAATAGTTTCAGTATCTAAAAGTGTCCAACCAATGTCTAACAGGTGCCTTACCAGAAAGGACACTTAATAGTCTTACATGTAATAACCATCAAATGTTCACCAAATGAAGCACCCTAACATTTTCCAATTCGAGTTTCAACAGGTCTCCAACCATATGTCTCTTGTGATTCCAACTAATAAAGCACCCAAGTTGTATCATATGTGTTCAACTATGTGTCTAACAGGTGTACAACTAATAATAATCCCATTAGTCCGGATCATTTTAACTTGATGTTTGTGTAGAAAATGTTCAACAATAAATACAGGTGTTTAGCTGTTTTTTTTAAGGTGTGTTTTGTACGTGTCCATATTTGGTTTCCTTTTAGTATTACTCAGAGCCCAACAACTGTTTATTTTCCATGTATAGATAAAGATTGTTTATTAATACAATACATCATCGCTTATTATAAATTCCTTCATAAATAAAGGTTCAATGCTCGAGGTTTTATAATAAAACATGAAAACAAGTTTCCAAAAGCGAAGTGTTAATTGCGTCTTTTTATTAAACAGACGACAAACAGGAAATAACAATGCGTCATTCTATTTCTTGTGACGTCATTTACATATCAGCAAGTAAATATAATTTGAAAAGATACAATGTCCGGATTGGGGGTTTATTTTTTGATAGAAACTATCAGTTAAAGGGGCTTAGACACGATTTGAGCCCAAATTTTTCAAAATTTATTTATCCATTTTTAACGTCTAGAATGGCCAGTATGAAGTTTCTTAATGTTTTGAAAGTCAAATATTGAGATACAAGCGAGATAAAAAGGTTAAAATTCTTTGTTTGGTAAACAAAGCTTGAGTCCTGTTATTGTTTACAGATGCGCTATATTGGTATAAGTTTCAATCTAATGTTGCTTTTTGTTGTTGATAAGATAGTTTATGAGCACATTGAATTAGTTTATCTTGTTTCCCACAGGTTATTTAGTCAAAGAAATTGAACTTTCTTTCCCTTACAAATTTCTAAACAAATATGAGACTCTAGTTGTGTTTACAAAACAATGATTTCTTTCTTTGTATCTCGCTTGTAACTTGACTTCTAACATTCAAATTTTGGTCAATCATTCAAAATGCCTAAGATATCCATTTTATACATAGAAATTAAAAATAAAAGATTCATCTCAAATAGTGTCTAGGTCCCTTTAAAAAAAAAACCCCACCACCTTAGTACACTGGAAACTGACACGTTTGTCAGTCAATACAATGTAACTTACACATACATTTTTTTTTGGCGAGTACTCTTTTACAAACATTTACAAATAGCATTCCTTGCGGGGTTTATTTGTAGTAGCTATATCGGAAATGTGGTTGATATTTTTAAAAGTATCGGAAATCAAAATTTATATATTTTCCATCTGATGTTGCTCTTTTATCTACTGCTGGGCACCATTATAACGTTTGACGCAGTCAGTCAGTTCGTTTGGCTCAATACGCTGATAGTTCAGCTTATTGTCTGATCAAAGCCAATGGTAAACCAAAAAAGCAGAAAGATAATTCCTGACACCGCTGATGCATGATTTGATATCTATAGTGTCGTGTGACACAGTCAAATGAATAATGGCAGAATTCCATTACATATATGTCTATTGATTTCTTATTCAATTCATTAATATTTCTGTCAGAAACTTCCACGAACATGAAAAGGAGGCGGAGTCTACAGATCATAATTGATCAGTGAAAGTCAGTATACGACCATTCTACACATAATTGCTAATTTACAAGTGAACGTGCTGTCGGTTAGTTAATTAACATGGTGTGCAGATGATGACACCCGAACATTTCAGCAACGATTGCTTCTTCTCTCTTGCTATTCACACTTGAAAACTTATCTACTGACCGTTTTTATGTAGATTAGTGTAATCTTTGACGGCGAAAATATTAACTCGTTCGACTTTTGGCGGTAACTTGCATTAATTTTTCATAACTAATTTTCTTGCCTTGATAACTTTGGATCTGTTCCTCATCTCTCGTCGCCGGACCGTGAAACCAATATTGTTTTGATGAACAAAAGCAATATTCAGACACATGAATAGACCCACCGCGAGGCAACAGTAACGGTAAGTTTACTTATAAAAGTATCTGTTTAATCACTTGATTTCTTTTTTGAATGAAACCGATAAAAATAAAACCAGCAGCAATTATTTCACCTACTTACTCAACTAATTTTCTATTATTGAATGTTTATAATATTTAAAAAAAAATAAAAATGTATAGAGACTTAAATTGCATTATACATATACGATTCGCTCAGATTTCTCATTAATATTTTTTTTTAATTTCATCATATTTTTAAAGCTGTAATATTTAGTTGAAATTGAACATTTCATATAGAATATCGGCAAACTTTGCAATGAGAAGTTGAATTTTGTCTTAGACAGTGATATTAGAAAATCCAGGTCCCAGCAATACAACAACCAATGTGACCTGCGCGCAGATGTCATTTATTTTGATGACGCAATATCTGACACAAAGACAATTATATATTATTCATAACTTTCTTAGATCCAATCAAAACTGTTGCAGTCGGGTGACATGCTTGCCTGCCTTTTGTTTAATTCTGTCTTTTACAGAAATGATAATTGAATAATTACAGAACCAATATTCCTTTATCTTACATTGGTCTATGCTGTATACAGTTCTGCAGTTCTTCATCCCCGGTGTCTCTTGCGTATCCTACGTTCATCATATTCATATTTTTAAAATATTTTTTTTTTCAAAAGTGATGTTATGTTTATTAAAATTCCGATATAATATCGGTTTGATCTTTAAACACATAGATAATGTAGTTAATAGATGATTTGGTAACTTAGCTCGAAGAGGGAATTGACAAGATTGCTTTTCTATCATAGACAATTTATTATTTCATGATCGCATCAAAATATCTGACGTTTTCTACGTCAGATAAATTACAGAATACAGTGTAGCTATGTTTTCCATATAATTTTTTTTATTTAAAGCTGGAAAACACGATAGGGAGCCATGACCGCTACAACAAGAACATAATAATAGAAAAAGGCTGAGAGGTTCTTTATTTTCAATTTACTAGAACATGAGACATTGAATTGCTTCTTACCATTATTTGGTTCTACATTAACAAAACCATTGGAACGACAGGTAGTCATCAGGATGTCAATAAACTGTCGATTGTTCAGTAAAAAAAATCGAATTTTTAATAGAAATAAAATAATCTTTTTAATTATCTAAAATTAACATTTAGTATTACTTCAATTTAAAGAATAAGACAACCCGGTATTAATAGGGTCCCCTGGCCGGGAATGCTAGTAAGAAAGACCGGACAACAAAAAGCCAAAATCCTGGCTCCAGAGCGTCTGATAATAGCAGACTACAATGTATACACGTGACGTCATTGATCCTAAGAGCGTTTTTTGTGCTCACATTTTATTTATTGATAAAGAACACAATTGAGAGGTAATTCCTTATTAAACAATGTACATGTATCTAGTCTTAAACGTTGATTCTCTCTCTCTCTCTCTCTCTCTTTCTCTCTCTCTCTCTCTCTCGGTGATTTAAAAAACTTTTTTAAAAAAGGTCTCAACTGTAATAAAAATCAAATGTTACATTTAAAGTTGCATACGCGTGGCAAAAGCACATTTTCAATGAACACCCCGTTTGCCCAATTCACGCATATCATATGTCTCAACCCAGCCCTACTCCCAAGAATATGACTAATACAAATCAGAATTATTTGTATTTTTATCTTCAAATATTCTTCATGACATTGACCAAAACAGTACATTGATTTTTTACTCTTCGCTTGTATGTTTGATAAGATATTATTAAGAGTCATATGTTTGGTACTGCCTCAAATTTCAAAAGAGTAGATACCCGCCTCCATATTAGCTTCATCGCTAAGGCGAGCTAAAACCAAATCTCGAACATATTCAACACCTCTAACTTGAAACAAAGAACCGGTTATTAAGCAGCAAAGACTGGTGGCGCTTGTTCCTAATTCTGGTCCATTTCCACTGTCTTCCAGAGTCTTTATTATCACGACTTAATCTGTAACTGCTTTGATTTAAGTAATTGGCGATTTATCAACCGGAAGTCGCCATTTTTCCGTCCATAAAGCTGATATCATTTGTTGTCATACATAAATGAACGTGCGTAATTAAAATCTGTGGAAGGACACATTTTAAAAGAAATAGTTACTGTGGCGTCTAAAAACAAATCTTTTTATTAAAAAATACCTGTATTTTTATATAGATGCTTCACAATTTTGCGGATGTTCTAATTTCAAACCTACTTAATTTCTAGAATTACAATATTTTTGTAAACTTTTGTAAACTAAAAGCGGCGATTGCGGTTAATCTTTTAACAACTCTGCTTTTGATCCGCCAAAACATCGCGGTTTGTTTTACGTCAAAATTACCCGATACAGTTGACGATGTGTTTTGCAACATTGCTCAACTGGCCTTGCATACATAAAAACAACCCACTCTCTTTGTTTCTTTCATCAATAAATGTTAAAATGGCTGAATGCATGTTTTTGCAAAGATGAGGAGGTTGTTTAAAGAAGAAAAAAACAATATTTTTTGATACATATGAAAATATCACACCAATAGTTGCATGTATTTTGCAAAACAATTAACTTAGGTTGATAGAATTGCAAGCACTTTCAATTTAACAACTCATTTCCTTATTTCCTGTCCTTTCCACCTGGATATGAAAATGTATTATATATAATAAAAAACCCATCGTTGACATCATGTTTGGAACGACAGGACAAACTTATTGCTAATAGTCCTGTGATTAAACCGGAGGCGGTGCTCCGTGATTGCGATCAACAATGAGAAATCCTGTGTCCGGAGCATTAAGATTATTGCATTTAACCCTCAATATCGGGAGAGAGGGGCACTTCTCCATCTTTTGATATAGATAACGTATAAACTCCATCAGTGCAACAAACACTATAAGGAAATCATTATACGTTAGAGCGAACAGGGTCGTCACCGGAAAATAATTTCCAAGCAGGTTATTGAATGCTTAAGTGCACAGAATCAATGACAAACAATATTCCATTAATATCTAATGGAATAAAATTGAGAAAATGTACTCCAGGAGTCTGCGAGCCATGATATTGAGGTGCCGAACTGTTAATTTTCTGTCCGCCGACGTACTCTATTTTCATTTAACATCTTTACCTACTGTGTAACGAACTGGAAACGATCTCGGTGAATAATAAGAGATGTTAAAAGCCGATTTTGCGGCAAATTATTTTCGGATTCTTCCGTCGGATTCCGTTTGAATGGGGTTTGCACTAAATAGCTAGCCTGCACGCAACCCCTCTTTGGAACAGAATAGAATTGCTATATACATTGAATGTCAGACATTGTTTTGTACACACGCAGCGATGGGGAGAGATAGTGCTGATTAATGTGATTTGCAGGAATTATTGTTTTAATAATGCATCTAAATTGCCTTCCTCTAAATGAACTGAAAAGGGGTGTGATTAACAATTGCTGATGAATTATTAGAAAACGTCCCATTTCATTACGCTACACTTTGAAGATAAACTAATAAAAAAGACTGTTAATAACATCATCAGTGTAAAACTCTTCATTTTAGTCTATATTATAAGATCTAATCCCCATAAGTTCTTTCACCTTTATTTCTTTATTTCTATACACCAGTTTCTGTCTGTCTGAATCAGTTCATAATTCATAGCAAGATAAATCCTTATAAAATTATGAAAAATGCAACTACAAATATAGGAAAAACACAACTATGAATATAAAGATCCATAGAAAAGGGGGGGGTGTAATATTTATTGATAGTACAAACAATATATTACCACATTTGAATACTGAGAATTCCACGTTTCTAAAAAAAATTTTCAATGCTAGTATTGATTTATTAATATATAATTTCGTACATCAACAATTTCGTTTATATGTTTCTCATCAGGACTTAAAATTTCCATTTGAGAGTCTTGAGACGTTTAATGCACATCAATAAATGTCCTCAGTGATAATATGTCTTTGAATCTCTGCAGATTCATTGCATTGTTTGCCAATGATATGAATAAGAGATTTTCTCTTCGCCATTGTAACATCCAACCTGATCAGCATGATATACGCATTGAAAAAAGATCAAAATGAAAATGAATCATTGATAAAGATCACTCCAGAATTTCAATACTTATTTGAATTCACAAGATACCTAACACATCAATCTTCATAAAATACTGTTGAATCGTTGGGCAGCAAAAATGTTTCTGGTTCGTAGGGACGCAGTTTTGTTGGTAGCAATATCAGTATATTTCTAATAATTATTTAACAAATGCTTGTATATAAATTCGTGGGCAACGGTTTTCCAAGAAAGCCACGAACATTAGCCCCCACGAACAATGATGATTTCACAGTACTATGACTAAATATCAATTATAACATGAACTTTCTTTTGTGAAATATAATGATACATGGTACATTGACAAGACTAAAGTGATAACACATGTACAGGCATACTCACAAACGACTGTACTTGTTCAATAAAAAAAAAGTCATCATAAATAGTGTCTCTAAAATTACAGTTCTCATTTCCGTATCATATCTTTCATTAACGTTAAAAGACTAACACGTTAAAAACGATTGCCTTTACATGCATAAATAAAAATTAATCATCCAAATCAACAAATTTTAATTTTCAAAAATGATTTTATAAATAGGAACATGTGTTAGTACACATAGAATGTGTTATTACTTTTCAATGCCACTTGGCATAGAAATGTTTGCAAATCTAATGAAATAAGTCGGTTTTTACAGTTGATAAACGTCCCGTCAGGAATGTTTCATTTTTGTTTAGCTTTATAAATGCTGGGTGTAAATATTTGAAGACAAACCAAACCTACATGTTGGGTGGACTCGAACCTTTCCTGTATCGCACGGAACAACTCTCTTCCGCGAAAGGATGTTTTAATCTTCGAACAACCCCTTCTTACGCGGGAATTTTAAATAATGACCAAACTATAGGTAAGACTTTAATTGGGTAAGCGCGCAATATCACAAACAATTTAATTATCACATCCCCTTTTTTGTATTACATGAATGATGTTTTAAACACTGAA